>NC_140175.1:12447630-12510723 GCF_963971535.1 Notolepis coatsorum | reverse complement strand
TAGTGCTAGTGCAAAATAAATTAATAAATATAAATATTTCAGTCCAGTGAGTTGATGGAAGGAGGGGGGGGGGGGGGCGTTGACTTGCAAAGGATGAAATATTGTATAGTGCAGCAATGCAAGTCCGGTTCACAGTTATTGTTGTAATGTGGGAGTGGGAGTTATGTCACCGGGGGTGGGATGCGGGGGGGGGGGGGCAAGTTGCAAGTTGATGTTCGTCGTTGAGCATCCTGACAGCCCGTGGGTAGAGGCTGTTGGTCAGTCTGCTGGTTCCGGACTGGATGGATCTGTACCTTCGACCAGAGGGCAGCAGTTGAAAGAGATGGTTTGCTGGTTTGCTCATCGGGAGCAGTTAGGGGGTTAAGTGTCTCGCGCACGTAAAATGTGGAAGCAAAAGCTGCCCAACCACCCACACAGCTCCACTATGCTCATCCCCCCTGCCGAAACACTCCCACCAGGAGATAACGACTGGGCAAAGTGCCTGAAACCGACTCCGCTCAGGCGCTTGCCGTTCCAGGGAAGCCCTACTGTAAGCAGATGGGGTTATCGTAGTGGCTGTTGCTCTCGTTCACATTTTTCACAATGAATGAGAAGCAGGTGTGCGTTCCCCTCTAAGTAGTTGCTTGCAAGGCGGACCCTGCACAGCAAAGGACCTAGCACTCTACACAACACCAAGGGACAGCAATGTACCGAGCACTTGCCTTTAAATATAAAGCACCAGCTGATTGGAACAAACTGCCTAGTTCACTCAGATCTCTCACTTCTTACCGGTTATTTAAAAGATATCTTTGTTCACTCATCTACAGACTACTTGCACTTGTTACTGATTTACTGTGTTTTATGGCTTACATGTTGTTTACAGATCAAACTATAATTTTGAATGTGTTTTATATGGGAACATATTATATTGGCGATCCTCTTGGGAGGAATCAGTGTGGACTGTGGGGGTGAGCTTGGAGAGCGTCTGTCAGTGTATACGTGTATTTTGTTGTCCTGTGTTTTGTTTTGTTATGTATTGTATTGTATTGTATTGTACTGTATGTTTTGTATCCTATGTTATAAGGACCCCCTCGAAAACGAGATAGCATATCTCAAGGGGTTTATCCTTCTAATAAATTTCAAAGTTGGGGACGTTATATATAAGCTGAATAGCTTCATATATGGACACGAAAAGAAAGACGACTGCTCTACCTCCTGAGCCACTGTCGCCTCAAGGTATCTTGATTCAATCATGTCTGCCATATTGGTTGAGTGTGGCACAATGGAGTGGAAGCCCCTATACAATTAATTCAACCTTTATTTAAGAGATAGGGTTCAAGGTGCTGTAGTATAGAGAGAGAGGTAGAGAAAGAGAGAGAGAGAGAGGGTGCTGTAGTAGAGAGAGGGAGAGGGGGAGAGAGATGTCAACCTAATTCAACCTTTATTTAAACTTGAGGGACACAGAGGTTTCCCTCATTTACAGTGATGTCGAGTAAACAACTAAAAGAGATAGAATAACACAAAGATAAAAACGAGTAATCAGCATGAAACAATCAAGTTAAAATGAGATAAAAACAGGAAACAGGAAAAACAGCCTAAATGCAATTACAAAATTATGTACAATGGTTATTAATTAAAGCTACAAATTGTCCAAAGATTGTAAGAGTATCAAACTTTAGAGAGTATGTTACAATGTTATAACTTTGCTACACCACTACAAAAACCAAAATAAGGATGATAAGTGGAACACATTATTCTAATTACAAACTGTTCAGACATATTGTAAATTACCATACAGGAATCAAACAAGTAGATCAAAGGAAATCCATGGACACAGTTATAATCAACATCTAAAATGTCACAGTTAAAAAAAATCTTTCAAATAGTCTAACATAATAAAATGTCCTACTTTCAAGGTTTTCTGCAGCTCATTTCCATTTGTACAAAGCATTGTATTTAAAAGCGCTTTTTACCAAGCTGTAGAAACAAAGACGTCTTTATAAAAGCAATGATTGAATTGATGTTTTTGAATGAGGTTAAGGCCCTGGCTGAGTGGGAACCTGGGCCCCAGCATATTCAAGCCCTTCCAACTCCCACGGAGAGCCATGGAACCGTAGGTCAAAAGGTCAAAGTAGCAGTTTATTGATTTCTTTTTTTTTGGTAAAGATTCAGCGCAGAGCGGCGCCCAAACAAAACAAACATAACTTACCTAACTGTCTCCATGTCCACTCCAGAGACCCTCGGCCTGACCCCTGCCTGATGTCCAATCGTGCCCTGCCCGGTGTGTTCCTCCTACCTCCTGCCCTGCCTCGTGTGTCTCCTCCTGGGTAACCTGCCTGTCGTGTGTCCCCCCCCCCCCCCCTGGAAACCCTGTCTGATCTCTACTCTACCTCTACCTGTCTGCTCCTCCTCTACCTCCACCTGTCTCTCCTCCTCCACCTCTACCTGTCTCTCCTCCTCTACCTCCACCTGTCTCTCCTCCTCTACCTCCACCTGTCTGCTCCTCCTCTACCTCCACCTGTCTCTCCTCCTCTACCTCCACCTGTCTGCTCCTCCTCTACCTCCACCTGTCTCTCCTCCTCTACCTCCACCTGTCTCTCCTCCTCTACCTCCACCTGTCTGCTCCTCCTCTACCTCCACCTGTCTGCTCCTCCTCTACCTCCACCTGTCTGCTCCTCCTCTACCTCCACCTGTCTGCTCCTCCTCTACCTCCACCTGTCTCTCCTCCTCCTCTACCTCCACCTGTCTCTCCTCCTCTACCTCCACCTGTCTCTCCTCCTCTACCTCCACCTGTCTGCTCCTCCTCTACCTCCACCTGTCTCTCCTCCTCTACCTCCACCTGTCTCTCCTCCTCTACCTCCACCTGTCTCTCCTCCTCTACCTCCACCTGTCTCTCCTCCTCTACCTCCACCTGTCTGCTCCTCCTCTACCTCCACCTGTCTGCTCCTCCTCTACCTCCACCTGTCTCCTCCTCCTCTACCTCCACCTGTCTCTCCTCCTCCTCTACCTCCACCTGTCTGCTCCTCCTCTACCTCCACCTGTCTCTCCTCCTCTACCTCCACCTGTCTCTCCTCCTCTACCTCCACCTGTCTCTCCTCCTCTACCTCCACCTGTCTCTCCTCCTCTACCTCCACCTGTCTCTCCTCCTCTACCTCCACCTGTCTGCTCCTCCTCTACCTCGACCTGTCTCTCCTCCTCTACCTCCACCTGTCTGCTCCTCCTCCACCTCCACCTGTCTCTCCTCCTCTACCTCCACCTGTCTGCTCCTCCTCTACCTCCACCTGTCTCTCCTCCTCTACCTCCACCTGTCTCTCCTCCTCTACCTCCACCTGTCTGCTCCTCCTCTACCTCCACCTGTCTCTCCTCCTCTACCTCCACCTGTCTCTCCTCCTCTACCTCCACCTGTCTCTCCTCCTCTACCTCCACCTGTCTCCTCCTCTACCTCCACCTGTCTCTCCTCCTCTACCTCCACCTGTCTGCTCCTCCTCTACCTCCACCTGTCTCTCCTCCTCTACCTCCACCTGTCTGCTCCTCCTCTACCTCCACCTGTCTGCTCCTCCTCTACCTCCACCTGTCTCTCCTCCTCCACCTCCACCTGTCTCTCCTCCTCTACCTCCACCTGTCTGCTCCTCCTCTACCTCCACCTGTCTGCTCCTCCTCTACCTCCACCTGTCTCTCCTCCTCTACCTCCACCTGTCTCTCCTCCTCTACCTCCACCTGTCTCTCCTCCTCTACCTCCACCTGTCTCTCCTCCTCTACCTCCACCTGTCTGCTCCTCCTCTACCTCCACCTGTCTCTCCTCCTCCACCTCCACCTGTCTGCTCCTCCTCTACCTCCACCTGTCTCTCCTCCTCTACCTCCACCTGTCTCTCCTCCTCTACCTCCACCTGTCTCTCCTCCTCTACCTCCACCTGTCTCTCCTCCTCTACCTCCACCTGTCTCTCCTCCTCTACCTCCACCTGTCTCTCCTCCTCTACCTCCACCTGTCTGCTCCTCCTCTACCTCCACCTGTCTCTCCTCCTCTACCTCCACCTGTCTGCTCCTCCTCTACCTCCACCTGTCTCTCCTCCTCTACCTCCACCTGTCTCTCCTCCTCTACCTCCACCTGTCTGCTCCTCCTCTACCTCCACCTGTCTCTCCTCCTCTACCTCCACCTGTCTCTCCTCCTCTACCTCCACCTGTCTCTCCTCCTCTACCTCCACCTGTCTCTCCTCCTCTACCTCCACCTGTCTGCTCCTCCTCCACCTCCACCTGTCTGCTCCTCCTCTACCTCCACCTGTCTGCTCCTCCTCTACCTCCACCTGTCTCTCCTCCTCCTCCACCTCCACCTGTCTGCTCCTCCTCTACCTCCACCTGTCTGCTCCTCCTCTACCTCCACCTGTCTGCTCCTCCTCTACCTCCACCTGTCTCTCCTCCTCTACCTCCACCTGTCTGCTCCTCCTCTACCTCCACCTGTCTCTCCTCCTCTACCTCCACCTCTCTCCTCCTCCTCTACCTCCACCTGTCTCTCCTCCTCTACCTCCACCTGTCTCTCCTCCTCTACCTCCACCTGTCTGCTCCTCCTCTACCTCCACCTGTCTCTCCTCCTCTACCTCCACCTGTCTGCTCCTCCTCTACCTCCACCTGTCTGCTCCTCCTCTACCTCCACCTGTCTCTCCCCCTCTACCTCCACCTGTCTCTCCTCCTCTACCTCCACCTGTCTGCTCCTCCTCTACCTCCACCTGTCTGCTCCTCCTCCACCTCCACCTGTCTGCTCCTCCTCTACCTCCACCTGTCTGCTCCTCCTCTACCTCCACCTGTCTCTCCTCCTCCTCCACCTCCACCTGTCTGCTCCTCCTCTACCTCCACCTGTCTGCTCCTCCTCCACCTCCACCTGTCTGCTCCTCCTCTACCTCCACCTGTCTGCTCCTCCTCTACCTCCACCTGTCTCTCCTCCTCTACCTCCACCTGTCTGCTCCTCCTCTACCTCCACCTGTCTGCTCCTCCTCTACCTCCACCTGTCTGCTCCTCCTCTACCTCCACCTGTCTGCTCCTCCTCTACCTCCACCTGTCTCTCCTCCTCTACCTCCACCTGTCTCTCCTCCTCTACCTCCACCTGTCTGCTCCTCCTCTACCTCCACCTGTCTGCTCCTCCTCTACCTCCACCTGTCTCCTCTACCTCCACCTGTCTCTCCTCCTCTACCTCCACCTGTCTCTCCTCCTCTACCTCCACCTGTCTCTCCTCCTCTACCTCCACCTGTCTGCTCCTCCTCTACCTCCACCTGTCTCTCCTCCTCCACCTCCACCTGTCTCCTCCTCCTCTACCTCCACCTGTCTCTCCTCCTCTACCTCCACCTGTCTCTCCTCCTCTACCTCCACCTGTCTGCTCCTCCTCTACCTCCACCTGTCTCTCCTCCTCTACCTCCACCTGTCTCTCCTCCTCTACCTCCACCTGTCTCTCCTCCTCCACCTCCACCTGTCTCCTCCTCCTCTACCTCCACCTGTCTCTCCTCCTCTACCTCCACCTGTCTCTCCTCCTCTACCTCCACCTGTCTCTCCTCCTCTACCTCCACCTGTCTCCTCCTCTACCTCCACCTGTCTCTCCTCCTCCTCTACCTCCACCTGTCTCCTCCTCCTCTACCTCCACCTGTCTGCTCCTCCTCTACCTCCACCTGTCTCTCCTCCTCTACCTCCACCTGTCTACTCCTCCTCTACCTCCACCTGTCTCTCCTCCTCTACCTCCACCTGTCTGCTCCTCCTCTACCTCCACCTGTCTCTCCTCCTCTACCTCCACCTGTCTCTCCTCCTCTACCTCCACCTGTCTCTCCTCCTCTACCTCCACCTGTCTCCTCCTCCTCCTCTACCTCCACCTGTCTCTCCTCCTCTACCTCCACCTGTCTCCTCCTCCTCTACCTCCACCTGTCTGCTCCTCCTCTACCTCCACCTGTCTCTCCTCCACCTGTCTGCTCCTCCTCTACCTCCACCTGTCTCTCCTCCTCTACCTCCACCTGTCTCTCCTCCTCTACCTCCACCTGTCTCTCCTCCTCTACCTCCACCTGTCTGCTCCTCCTCTACCTCCACCTGTCTCTCCTCCTCTACCTCCACCTGTCTCTCCTCCTCTACCTCCACCTGTCTCTCCTCCTCTACCTCCACCTGTCTGCTCTTCCTCTACCTCCACCTGTCTCTCCTCCTCCTCTACCTCCACCTGTCTCTCCTCCTCTACCTCCACCTGTCTGCTCCTCCTCTACCTCCACCTGTCTCCTCCTCCTCTACCTCCACCTGTCTCTCCTCTTCTACCTCCACCTGTCTCCTCCTCCTCTACCTCCACCTGTCTCTCCTCCTCTACCTCCACCTGTCTCTCCTCCTCTACCTCCACCTGTCTGCTCCTCCTCTACCTCCACCTGTCTCTCCTCCTCTACCTCCACCTGTCTCTCCTCCTCTACCTCCACCTGTCTCTCCTCCTCTACCTCCACCTGTCTCTCCTCCTCTACCTCCACCTGTCTGCTCCTCCTCTACCTCCACCTGTCTGCTCCTCCTCTACCTCCACCTGTCTCTCCTCCTCTACCTCCACCTGTCTCTCCTCCTCTACCTCCACCTGTCTGCTCCTCCTCTACCTCCACCTGTCTCTCCTCCTCTACCTCCACCTGTCTCCTCCTCCTCTACCTCCACCTGTCTCTCCTCCTCCTCTACCTCCACCTGTCTGCTCCTCCTCTACCTCCACCTGTCTCTCCTCCTCCTCTACCTCCACCTGTCTGCTCCTCCTCTACCTCCACCTGTCTCTCCTCCTCTACCTCCACCTGTCTCTCCTCCTCTACCTCCACCTGTCTCTCCTCCTCTACCTCCACCTGTCTCTCCTCCTCTATCTCCACCTGTCTCTCCTCCTCTACCTCCACCTGTCTCTCCTCCTCTACCTCCACCTGTCTCTCCTCCTCTACCTCCACCTGTCTCTCCTCCTCTACCTCCACCTGTCTCTCCTCCTCTATCTCCACCTGTCTCTCCTCCTCTACCTCCACCTGTCTCTCCTCCTCTACCTCCACCTGTCTGCTCCTCCTCTACCTCCACCTGTCTCTCCTCCTCTACCTCCACCTGTCTCTCCTCCTCTACCTCCACCTGTCTGCTCCTCCTCTACCTCCACCTGTCTCTCCTCCTCTACCTCCACCTGTCTCTCCTCCTCTACCTCCACCTGTCTGCTCCTCCTCTACCTCCACCTGTCTCTCCTCCTCTACCTCCACCTGTCTCTCCTCCTCTACCTCCACCTGTCTCTCCTCCTCCTCTACCTCCACCTGTCTCTCCTCCTCCTCTACCTCCACCTGTCTGCTCCTCCTCCTCTACCTCCACCTGTCTGCTCCTCCTCTACCTCCACCTGTCTGCTCCTCCTCTACCTCCACCTGTCTCTCCTCCTCTACCTCCACCTGTCTGCTCCTCCTCTACCTCCACCTGTCTCTCCTCCTCTACCTCCACCTGTCTCTCCTCCTCTACCTCCACCTGTCTGCTCCTCCTCTACCTCCACCTGTCTCTCCTCCTCTACCTCCACCTGTCTGCTCCTCCTCTACCTCCACCTGTCTCTCCTCCTCTACCTCCACCTGTCTCTCCTCCTCTACCTCCACCTGTCTGCTCCTCCTCTACCTCCACCTGTCTCTCCTCCTCTACCTCCACCTGTCTCTCCTCCTCTACCTCCACCTGTCTCTCCTCCTCTACCTCCACCTGTCTGCTCCTCCTCTACCTCCACCTGTCTGCTCCTCCTCTACCTCCACCTGTCTGCTCCTCCTCTACCTCCACCTGTCTGCTCCTCCTCTACCTCCACCTGTCTGCTCCTCCTCTACCTCCACCTGTCTCTCCTCCTCTACCTCCACCTGTCTGCTCCTCCTCCTCCTCCACCTGTCTGCTCCTCCTCTACCTCCACCTGTCTGCTCCTCCTCTACCTCCACCTGTCTGCTCCTCCTCCTCTACCTCCACCTGTCTGCTCCTCCTCTACCTCCACCTGTCTCTCCTCCTCTACCTCCACCTGTCTGCTCCTCCTCTACCTCCACCTGTCTCTCCTCCTCTACCTCCACCTGTCTCTCCACCTCTACCTCCACCTGTCTGCTCCTCCTCTACCTCCACCTGTCTCCTCCTCCTCTACCTCCACCTGTCTGCTCCTCCTCTACCTCCACCTGTCTGCTCCTCCTCTACCTCCACCTGTCTCTCCTCCTCTACCTCCACCTGTCTGCTCCTCCTCTACCTCCACCTGTCTCCTCCTCCTCTACCTCCACCTGTCTGCTCCTCCTCTACCTCCACCTGTCTGCTCCTCCTCTACCTCCACCTGTCTGCTCCTCCTCTACCTCCACCTGTCTCTCCTCCTCTACCTCCACCTGTCTGCTCCTCCTCTACCTCCACCTGTCTGCTCCTCCTCCACCTCCACCTGTCTCTCCTCCTCTACCTCCACCTGTCTGCTGCCCCTCTACCTCCACCTGGACCCCCCCCCCCTGCTCCTCTTACAGTAAACACCCTTGGAACCGGTTGTGTTGTCTTGTTCGTCTCTCTGCACAATAAGTTTCAAGTTCAAGTTTGTTTTTATTTGTCACAACAAAATACAGTATACTTTATAATGAAATGTTTGTTTCTTATGAGCCCCTGAGTGTGCTACTGTACATACAGTAAAGAGAAAGTAAGTAAAATAAATTAAGAAGTAAAAAGTAGGTAAAGTCAATATACTGTACATACAATACAGAGTAAATGAGTAACAGTGAGGTAGAACGCAGAGGTACAACACGTGGGGTAGGGTGCAAATGAGGCATGAATGTGGTGCAAATCTCTTTAATAATAGATAAATATAAAGTGTGTTAAAGTGTCTAAAGTGAGTAAAGTGAGTGGTACGTGAGTGTTTGTTTAAAGTGAGTGTGTGCATGTGGATGTGTGCACAGTGTGTGTGTAGATGATGGGTTGTTACATAGTGTCGTTGAGCATCCCGATGGCCTGGGGATAGAAGCTCTCAATAGTCAACTAGTTGGACCTTAACGCCACGCATTTCACTGTAATGTACATGTACCTTATGGGTGACAAATAAAACCAAAACTTGAACTACATACATCTGATTAGCCTATTTACTCAGTAGCTTTGTTATTATGTATTCCGTTTTTAATCACTTTTACACTGTATATTGTTACGTGCACTTTACTGTTATCTTCAGTCTCGTTAGACGCCAGCTTATTTTCGTCGCGCTGCACTTGTTTTGCATGTTGATGATGCATAAATAATCAAATCAAATAAGTGGAGTAATAATGGCCTCTGAGCCGGAGGAAGACATTATCAACATATTTTAATGGACTCGGCAGCAGCAACCGTCCGGTTCTCTGGCTCTCCACCGCCTTCATTAAAATATGTTAATGTCTTCCTCCGGTTCTTCAGGCATTGTTCTCTTCAGGCATTGTTCCTTACATAAGTCCAACTACAGGCCAATCGGCATCCTATCCACCATATCTAAGGTTGCTGAAAAGTGGGTGTCGAAACTTATGATTAAACATCTGGACAAAGGTCACATGATCCCACTCCACCCACTTCAATTGGGCTTCCGCGCTCAGCACTCCCACTGAGTCGGCAAACTGTGTTTTTATTGAAAAGGTTAAATATATGTTGGACAAAAACCCATACTGTAGGTGCTGTGTTCCTGGATCTTATAGAAAGGCGTTTGACACTTGACACTGTCAACCATCAAGTACTTTTGGCAAAGTTGTCTCATTTCAATTTCTCTGCAGATACAATTCAATGGTTTAAGTCTTACCTAACAAACAGAAAACAATGTGTCATGGGTTGATGGTGTCAAATCTCCTTATCTTGACAATCCAGTCGGTGTGCCGCAGGGATCGATCCTTGGGCCATTGCTGTTTTCCCTGTTGTACATCAATGACCTGCCGGACATATGCCCTGACTTCAATGTACAGATGTATGCTGACGACGCAGTCATTTTTGTACATGGTAAAGAAAACTGACCTGATCTCATGTAACCTCTCAAATGCAATGAACAAGGTCCAACACTGGTTGCAGTCAGTCAGAATCACAAGATCTAATGTGTTTCTGGGGGGGGGGGGGACAGGAATTGGTTTCCCATTTCAAGTACCTCGGCATCATCTTGGACTCGAACCTATCCTTTAAGAAACATGTCAAAAAAGTGAAACGCACAATTAATTTTAATTTAGTTAATTTTAGACAAATCCGGCCTTTTTTAACAGTTGATGCTGCAAAAACGTATCTTCATTGCATGATATTCTCACACATTGAATACTGCTTCACAAACTGGTCATTTGCTGGTGTCACTGTCATGAAACACATCGAACAGCTTTATCATAGAGCCATCAAGGTATTTGCCAGAAAACCATTGGCATACCACCATTGCAATATTTTGAAACAATATAGCTTTTTGAGCTTTGAAAATGTCAAAGTCTTAAAAAGCTCTTGTTTCATCTACAAATGCCTACATGGACTAGCTCCCCCTCCTGTACAGGAATTCATCTACAAAAAAAGAAACACTGGACTCTGCACCAGGTCAGACACCAGAGGTGACTGCATGGTCCAACGTAGACTGACCACGTTTGGCCAAAACGTCCTGTCCATAAAAGGCAGTCAAACATGGAACAGTCTCCCCATTTCCATAAGGGAAAGCCCCACCCTTGCTTCTTTTAGAGGGCAACAACAAATGGCTGAAGTCCAACCAAAGTCCACATTTTTTTTACTGTTTTTATGTGTCCTGTTTTTATGTATTTGTACATTTCTTACTGTTTTTATGTGTCCTGTTTTTATGTTTGGGGACAACGGATGGAAATTAGCCTCGTGCTAAATCCGGCAATTTTTACACTCCACAATGTTCATTAATTTTGCATTGTCCCGTCCAAATAAACGAAAAAAAAGAAAAATAATAATAATCAAGTGGTGTAAAGTGTACAGTAAGACTGTGCGGCAAAGGGTAATAATAATAATACATCAATTTTATATAGCGCTTTTCCAGGTGCTCAAAGACGCTTTACATGGGCAGGAGAGACAAAAACTATGGCAAAAAAATACAAAATAAACAGAACAAAATAATACATGACAAAATAAAAAATAAAACGACAGAATTAGAGGTCAAAAGCAAGCTTGAAAAGGTGGGGTTTGAGGGCTGATTTAAAAGATGTCAGGGTGTTTGCATCATGGATATGGCTGGGGAGGGCATTCCAGAGGGAGGGGGCAGCAGCAGCAAAGGCCCTGTCGCCCCAGGTCCGGAGCTTGGTCGTGGGAGGTGTTAGGAGGTTGGCATCTGCAGACCTAAGGCGACGGGTGGGCGTGTGACGGTGGAGGAGGTCGGACAAGGTTGTTGAGGGCTTTAAATGTGATGAGTAGTATTTTAAATTGTATCCTGTATTTGATTGGAGCCAGTGGAGGTCGTGGAGGACAGGGGTGATGTGATCAGAGCGACGGGTGGAGGTGAGCATGCGGGCAGCAGAGTTTTGGACATATTGGAGTTTATTGAGGATAGTGTTTGGTGAGCCGTAGAGGATGCTGTTACAGTAATCCAGTCTTGATGATATGAATGCATGAACCAGTGTTTCAGCAGCGGAGAGTGATAGGGAGGGGCGGAGACGAGCAATGTTCCCGGAGGTGGTAGAAGGCCGTTTTGTTTATGTGGTTCACATAAGGGAGGAAAGAAAGGGTGGAGTCCAGGATGATGCCAAGGTTACGGATGTGAGAGGAGGGGGTGACAGTGGTACTGCTCTCGCCTACCTCCGGTCAATGGTCTCTAACTACACACCCTCAAGACCCCTACGCTCTGCATCTTCTGGCCGCCTCAGACCTACTCCTATCCGAGCTCCGGGAGGGTCATCAAGGAGAACCTGCCTTTTTTCAGTCCTTGCCCCACAATGGTGGCATGAACTACCCACCCCAGTTAGGACAGTCGAAACCCGTCCAATCTTGAAGTGAAGAATCAAACACGCTGGACACGCTGTTGCTCTCATTCACATTTGTACAATGAATGAGAAACAGGTGTGCGTTCCCCCTCTAAGTAGTTTCTTGCAAGGCAAGTATAATCAAGCACCTGTTCATTGATCACTTCTCAGACCCAAGTAATAGAAAACAGCATAAATGGAAATAAACCGATTGAAATAATAATATACTTCTTATACATTAAATAATAAATAAGATATATATCTTGTACATTTTCACAAGCCTTTGTTTACTTCAATTGTATACATAATATGATGCATTTGAAATAGAATAAAGTACATGCATGAAATGTATCTTTTCACATTACTCTTTTTTCATGTCCACTTAACTACACAACCACATGTGGCACAGAACCCCAGACCATGGAGGACCTTCTTTGATGTCCTCTGTTAGGCGGACCCTGCACAGCAAAGGATCTACAGTACTGGTAGCACTCTACAACATCAAGGGACAGCAATGTACCAAGCACTGGTTGGACGTTATATAAGCTGAATAGCTTCATATATGGACACGAAAAGAAAGAAGAAGACCAGACGACTGCTCTACCTCCTGAGCCACTGTCGCCTCAAGGTATCTTGATTCAATCATGTCTGCCATATTGGTTGAGTGTGGCACAATGGAGTGGAAGCACCTATACAATTAATTCAACCTTTATTTAAGAGAGAGGGTTCAAGGTGCTGTAGTATAGAGAGAGAGAGGTAGAGAAAGAGAGAGAGAGAGAGGGTGCTGTAGTAGAGAGAGAGAGAGGGAGAGGGGGAGAGAGAGAGGGGGGAGAGAGGGTTCAACCTTTATTTAAACTTGACAGTGAGTGGAGTAAACAACTAAAAGAGATAGAATAACACAAAGATAAAAACAAGTAATCAGCACGAAACAATCAAGTTAAAATAAGATAAAAACAGGAAAAACAGCCTAAATGCTAATTATTTATTGATCTGACTAAGGCTTTCGATACTGTCGATCATCACATATTATTCAATACTCTCCTGAGGGGGGGTTCAGTCTAACTGGTTGCTTGGTTCAGGGGCTATCTCCTTGACCGTACACAGTGTGTCAGGCTTGGTGACTCTGATCCAATTACTTTAGAGAAGGGGGTTCCACAACAATCAATTTTGGGTCCGCTTCTTTTTCTATTATAGGTAAATAACATCTGTGATCATTTAACTCACTCCCGGTACCATATATATGCTGATGATACAGTTATGTATTCTTGAGCTCCTTCTCTTGAGGCTGCTGTCAAAAAATGTACAGTCTGATTTTGCCTCCTTGCAGCATACTCTCATTGACTCAAAACTGCTATTGAATGGTAGCAAAACAAAGGCAATGGTATTTGCTCCAACTAGGTCAACTGCCTCTCCCCCCTCTATTTTCACCCTTGACGTTTGTTCTATTTGAGGTTATTGAAAGGTACAAATACCTTGGCATCTGGCTGGACAAGAATCTAGATTTTAAACATCATATTGATGCTTTAATCAATTCAAATCAATACACAGTTGCTTTTTTCTATAGGGTTAAATTATGCTTTCCCCCCGCCTCCCGGAAACAGGTGGTTATGGCCCTTTTATTGTCACAGCTAGACTATGGCGACATAGTTTATAGATTTGCTTGTCCTACTGCCTTAGCCAAACTCGATCCGCTCTGAGATTTATCTCCAATTCACCTTATAGGACGCATCACTGTACAGTACACTCTATTCACTAATTGGTTGGACTTCACTGGCTACACGCAGGTTGCAGCACTGGTATGTTTTTATATACAAGGCTGTTCTTGGAAAATGTCCATGTTACATCAGTTCCAAGCTTGAATTAATTCAAAACTCACTCAATCTCAGATCCAGCACCTGGAATGCGCTTTAAAATACCGCCCGTGCGGACTGAGGCATGTAAAAGAAACCTATTTCATTTTGGTCCTTGGGCCTGGAATGACCTCCAGACATGTCTCAAATCGGCCTCTACGATCTCCTTGTATTGTTTTAAACAAAAAAATATCGGAAATCCTTTCCACCTGGTGCTCCTGCTTTGATGTTAAATAAAAGAAAAATTGATTGATTACTATTTGTTACGAAGGATCAGATTAAACCGAATATATATATTTATTTATGGATATATATTGAATAGTATTTGTATATCGTTTGATATCCCTTGTATATTCCTTGTACATATGCACGGAATATCCCTTTAGCCTACTATAGCCCATAATAGTTCATTCTCTTATTGGACAAAGGACCAGGCGCCAGGGGACCAGCCCCTGGCGTCAAGTTCAAAGGTACCGACGAGACATGTCCGTACTAGCCCCGGCTCCGCTCAGGGATACGGCTACCGAAATGAGAGTGGCACTATTTGTTCACCGTGCATATAAATATGGCGCAAGTAAATGTAGAAGTCCCTTACCCTTCTTCCCAACTTAGTAACAGAACGTGAAGCCTCACCCACGATACGACGTGCGGTGAAGTATGGCCTGTTTGGCCTTAGAATAGCATTGAGACCTCGTGCGAATTAATAACTGAATTGTCAGAGTTTGGCACTGGACCGTCGAGTGCGACGTATTTCTATCAAGTAATAATAGTCTATCGTGTATGGTGCATCGTGCGGTTAGAGTTCTAAAGTGACCAGCATCTCCAACGCTTCCTCGTGTTATCTAGAGTCTTATCCAGGTTGGGCCGACCACATGGCGCTTTCATCCGAGGAGATCTAGGCGAGGACCGAGGGACATGTACACTGGATTACCTACCCGACGACTGCTGAGCCCTATGCGGCTGGAATATATATTTGCTTTGGTACTGTGATTTGTGGAGCAGATAATCGCCGACGCCTGTGAGTGTTGGATTTACCCCCGAGAGGAGTCAAGTTGAGTCGGCGCTCAGAGAGACTGAGGTCGCCTAGCTTCTTCTTCATTGTGGAGCTACAGCCTACAAGAGAACCAAGGTGTATTCATCTGCGGATCAAGAGTCTATTGCACTGTCTTCTGTACTTGAAGTCTCCATAGATATCGTTGACCAGACGGTCTACTACCGACGGCTCTCCTACCCCCCCTACCGGCTTACAACCGGGAGGACCCCCTCCAGAATATCCCGCTATATCATTAAGTGTACCATAGACATAATTCCCTAAGAGCCAGGTTGTATACTTGCTTCCTGCGTAACCAGAGATTGGACATTCAGTGTTGATTTGCCTACGAGTACTCATTTGCCTTACAAGTGCATTCAAATGATAAATGTAAGATAAATATTCTATGTACCTTTTGCTCCATTAAATATTTGATTATTACCTTTGACTGGAACCGATTTCATTGTGGAAAGTGTTCATCATATTTAGATATCGTGTACTGTATGGCCAGTAGTTAAAGTACATAAAGCGGTAGTGGTTTAATGATACCATACTTATCAATACAGTCAGGGAATTGTACCCCTCAGTTACAATTGGTCCTTCGAGCCGGATGGTAATTAGTGTAATATTAATATAGTGGTATTAATATTGAAATGGCCTATGATGAACACTCCACGAAACGGTCCTCCTAAAGTAGAACGCCCGCAGCGTAGACGGCAGCCACCTCAGTACTTAGAGGATTACGCTGCCAGTATACTACCTAGCCTTCTACAGACGGTAAACGCGGTAAAAGTAGAAAGTAAAATTATGTCCGACCCTATCAACCAGGATACCCCGACCACAGAGGCCCTAGCGGGTTCTAATGTAACTGACCAAGCTCACGGTGGGGACCAGGAGGGAACTGACACGACTTTACCCCCCGCCAAGACCGAAGAAGTAGTCCCCGGAGAGCTCCGGGAGGAAGACAACCCTCCAGAGATGGAACTCTGCACGGAACAAGATGAGGAGAGCGCCGCGGAGATAGAGCTCCAGGACTCCCCGCAGGAGAACGCATCTCCAACGAGTACTGCCAGGAGCGGATCACCTCAACCAGCGTCTTCCCCCAGCGAGGCGGACAAGATGCTGGCACAGGCGTTCCTCGCCAGCCTAGCAGCCTCAACAGAGCGCGATCGACTCCAAGCACAGACGCTTAGTGAGCGCGAACATTCTTCCATGGAAAGAGAACGCATTCAAGCGCAGCAACGGAGCGACGAAGATCGTATACGTCTAGAGATTAGACGCCTTCAGACGGAAGAGAATATGGTAAGAGACCACGCCGAAGCCCAGCGCGCCGCCGCCGAAGCCCAGCGCGCCGCTGCCGGTGCCAAAGAGAAGCAGAGCGCGACATCGCTCTCACCAAGCGCGAAGCCGAGCGCGACCGATTACAAGCGCAGCTAATGGAGCAGCTGATCGCCAGGGCAACACCCCCTCCCTCCACAAGGGGTTACAGGGCCTCGTCAAGACACGGGTCAAGGGCACCCTCCCCTAACCGATCAAGCGACCCTGAACTCGACCACCAGAGAGAGCCTATACCCCCCTCCGAATACCTTCCCCGACCGGTCCCAGTGAGACCCAGCTACAAGGAAGGAACGGCGTACACCGCGGAGAGGCTAAATAGACGACTACAGGATCTAGATGACCTGACAGAGGAAGAAGAAGAGGGAGAGGAGGAGAGTCAAGCCCGACAGCAGCACAGAACTCCACAGGACCAGGAGGTCCAGTACAGCCCAGGCTATACCCCCGCGGCTCTGCGCTACAGACCCCCGACTCTATTCACGGGTGAGCATGACGCACGACCAGTCCCGAGGAATAGCACCTGGACCAGCGGGCCATGGTACCCTGCCGGTACCAGCCCACCGAGAGGCGTAAGAGGAGACTCGCCTAGGAGGCCTCTCTTCCAACGCTCACCGATGTGCCAGCCATCCACGGCGTCATACATTGGCACACCGACGTTTCCAGACTTCACCCATGAGAACCGAGCACAGTACACGGAGCTACGGATGTGCTTAGAGACAATGATGGTGGATGTAGCTGATGAACGCCACAAGTATGCAATCCTATTGAAGCACCTGAAAGTGCCCAGAGCGCACAACATAGCGCTAGCTTATGCCACCTCTACGACCCCATACACCGCGGCTCTAGCAGCACTAGACCAAAGATATGGACGTATATGGGATTACGTAATACAAGAGATAAGGCATATTGACCGCCTACCCCCAGCAACAGACAATCGCTCACTAGACGACCTGTCTATCAAAGTACAATCCCTGGTAGGGATGCTGGGGGCGCAACGAGAAAAGGGTATGCACGAACTATACGCAAACTCGAATGTCGAGAGGATTTTAGAGAAGCTGCCGCCCGCCCGACAGGAGCGCTTCAGGCGGCAAAGAGACCACCGTGATCCTAACGGTCCCGAGCCATCCCTCCTAGACCTAGCCGACTTCCTGGCGAGAGAAGTCAGCAGCCTACGGTTGGATACGTTCGTGCGGAGCACACCAAGCTCCAGAGAGGGACCTAGGAGAGCAAACGATGGCCGAAGATTGGTGACTGTCATGCACCAATCAGAATCAGTACCGAGCAGCAAGAACCACAGTACCCCCTCGATGAAAGAGAAGTGGAAGATGGTGTGCCCGTACTGCGAAAAGGAACACTGGTTGTCACAATGTGACCTGTTCAAGAAGATGACCGCTGAAGAAGTGAGTCACTGGATAAAGTCCAACAGGCGCTGTTACCGATGTGCGCGCAGTCACATGGCAGCCGAGTGCCGCCTAAAGAAGAGGTGTAATCGGTGTGACGGAGCCCACCTAGATGTCCTACACGACAGTAACAGAAGAAAGCCTGCACCATCCAGCAGCACAAAGGCAAGTGTTATGTACATTGACCCCGCTAGCAGCGGGGGCGCCCAGGTGCTCTTAAAGGTGGTCCGCGTAACACTGAGTTACCAAGATAAGGTCATGGACACTTACGCCGTCCTTGATGACGGGTCAGAGAAGACCCTTCTCCTCGCGTCCGCTGCGGCCCAGCTGGGGCTGCGGGGGAGCGAAAACCAGATGACGATTCGGACAATAAGAAGAGATCTAAAGACGATAAAGGGCGAGAATGTCTCCTTCACTATCGCAGCAAGCGGGCAGCCAGAGAGACGGTATAGGATTACTAATGCTTTCACCAGCCAAGAAATAGGACTATCGCAGTACACCTACCCCATCGCCAAGCTGATGGATAAATATGTGCACCTGCGTCAACTACCTATCCCGCTCATAGACGGTGCCACCCCAACCCTGCTGATAGGCTCCGACCATGCAGACCTCATAGTCCCGATAGACCGGGTCCATACAGGACCCAGAGGTTGTCCTGCAGCAGTCGAGACCCGCCTAGGATGGACATTACAAGGCCCCCTTGCCAAGTCTCTTAACCGAACAGCAGCCACTAGCTGCCTCCACTCCAGAGTGACAGAAGAAGACACCACTCTCCTGCAGCATGTCGAGAGGCTATGGACACTAGAGACAATGCCCTTTAAGAACGAAAAGAAAGACATTCGTTCTAAGGAAGATATTTACGCTATAGCCCTCCTCGAGCAAGGGACAAAGAGAGTCACAGTCAACGGAGTGATGAGATACGCAACTCCACTCCTGAGGCGAGAGGGAATGCCCACCTTTCACGCCACAAAAGAAGCGACGGAGCGGTATCTATTGAACACAGAGCGGCGCCTAGCCAAAGACCCCGCTCAAGAGACTGTGTACCGCGCTGAGATTAACAAGCTAATCACAGCGGGACACATAAAGAAAATTGACATTAAAGAGGCCGATCAGACGACCGAATCATGGTACGTGCCGCACCACAAGGTCCACCACAACGGCAAGGATCGTATTGTGTTTAACTGCAGCTACCAGATCGGATCACAAAATCTGAATAAAGAGCTCTTGCCCGGCCCAACACTCGGCCCCTCTCTACTAGGCGTGCTACTACGCTTCCGCCAGGACAAGGTGGCTATCAGCGGCGACATCAAAGGGATGTTCCTGCAGGTGAGACTAGTGGAGGAGGACAAGCCCCTGCTGCGGTTCCTATGGAGAGAGAGGATCGGAGATGAGCACCCAGCCATCTATCAATGGGAAGTCCTCCCTTTCGGAACCACATGCAGCCCATGCTGTGCTACGTTTGCACTACAAAAACACGTCGCAGAGGACCCAGCAGCAGATGAAGAGGTCCGACAAAGTGTGACAAATAGTTTCTACGTGGACAACTGTTTACAAAGCGTCTCGACGCCAGAAGAAGCCGAGGCTCTTCTACTCAAGCTCCGCGCCTCCCTGATCAAAGGTGGCTTTGATCTCAGGCAGTGGGCCAGCAGCGACCCGCAAGTATTGCGCAGCCTCCCCCCCGAGGACAAGGCAGCGAGCAGCGAGACCTGGATGGCGACCATCCCAGGAGAAGCCCAAGAAATGACACTAGGACTAGTCTGGCGCTTCAAAACAGACTCGCTCCATTATAGACACAAACCCCTGACCAAGGAGCAGGGAAGGTCGACGGCAATACCGACCACCAGACGGAGTGTATACAGAACACTCGCCAGACAATATGACCCGTTGGGATGTATTCTACCTTACACCACCAGGGCAAAGATGATTGTAAGAGCGCTATGGGACAAGGACCAGGGCTGGGACGATCCCATACCCGAACACCTTGCATCCACATGGAGAGAGTGGGAGACGGAACTCGGCTCACTCCCAGGTGTTAACATACGCCGCAGCTACTTCCCACCCACAGTGAGGCCAGAGACATGCAAGATGGACCTGCACGTATTCAGCGACGCCTCCGAAGTAGCCTACGGTTCGGTGGCCTACTTGCGTGCCCGAGAGGAGGGAGGAGAAATACACACTGCTTTCATCCTGGCTCGCTCAAGAATAGCCCCACGAAAGCAACAATCTATCCCGCGTCTAGAGCTCTGCGCAGCCCTAGCAGGAGCGCAGCTCGCCACGTTAATCCAACGTGAACTCACCATCCCGGTGCAAAGAACAATCTTGTGGTCAGACTCCACGACAGTACTCACATGGATCCGGTCTGATTCGTGCAGATACAAGGTCTTCGTGGGAGTCAGAGTCACCGAGATTCAAGAGTTAACAGAAGTAGCGAGCTGGAGGTATGTGGACACCAAACACAACCCAGCTGACGTCATCACCCGGGGAATGTCCCTGGATGACCTCACCCGTCACAACCTCTACAGTGACGGACCAGAGTTTCTCAAGCTCCCCGAAGAAGAGTGGCCTACACCCACCCCACGGGAGGCGAGTAAAGAGGAGGCCGAAAACAAGAAACCTATGTTCTGTGGATTGAACACACTCGTCTCCACAGACCCCGACATAGACGATTGCCTCACCCTACAGAGTGCGCAGCTAAAGACATTTCTGTGGCACCACCCAGAGGTTCAGCCCACGACTGACATTTCAGCAGCTGACTACGAAGAAGCAGAACTTCTTCTACTACAACGAGCCCAGAGAGACTCGTTCCCCGATGAGCTAGACTGTCTACAGGGAGCAAAGCCCGTCCCATCAGACAGCAGACTGCTCCACCTAGCCCCCGAGAGCGACGCCCATAGTCTCATCAGAGTGGGTGGTCGTCTGCGGAGAGCCCCAGACTTACCGGATGACGTCAAGTAACCGATAGTCTTGAACAGCCGACACAAGGTCACAGAGCTGATCATAAAGAAATACGACGAGGATGTGCACCACGCAGGGGCAGAGAGAGTATTCGCGGAGATCAGACGTCGTTATTGGATACTGCAAGGGAGAGAAGCAGTGCGGCGCTTCCAGCGAACCTGTCTAGACTGTCGTAAGTGGCGAGCCCAGCCCAGTATACCCCGGATGGCTGACCTACCTCCCTGTCGCCTCCGACTCGGCGACAAGCCTTTTCACTCCACCGGTATGGACTGTTTAGGCCCGCTGTATATAAAGAAAGGAAGAGGAACCGAGAAGCGGTGGGGTATTGTATTCAAATGCATGACCACCAGAGCGATACATATCGAACTCCTTCCAACCATGAGCACAGACTCATTCCTTATGGCCTTCCGAAGATTCACATCACGGAAAGGAAAACCGTCTACATTATTGTCTGATCACGGGACAAACTTCAAAGGCGGAGAAAGAGAGCTGAGAGAGAGCTTCCAAGCTATGGGCCCAGAACTTAAGACCCACCTCGCTCCATCCCAGATTGACTTCCAGTTTAATCCCCCGAACGCACCTCACTTCGGTGGAACTTGGGAACGAGAAGTACGTTCTATAAAGACAGCCCTGTACGCCGTGCTTGGGGCCCAGACCGTGGCGGAAGAAGTCTTAATGACAGTCCTCACGGAGATCGAGGGAGTATTGAACTCAAAGCCCCTCGGTTACGTCTCAAGTGATGTAGCAGATGTCGACCCAGTCACCCCCAACACACTCTTGATGGGGCGGCTGGACCCCGCGCTACCCCAGACAATGTACAGGCCTGAAGAAGCGAACGGCCGAAGAATGTGGAGGTACAGTCAAGTATTGGCTGACAAGTTTTGGAACAGCTTCCTACTCCACTACCTACCGTCTCTACAGACCCGCCAGAAATGGGTGAAAGAGAGAGACAATTTGACAGAAGGAACAGTCGTCATGATTATCGACCAGTCACTACCCCGAGCTATGTGGCCGGCTGGCCGCGTAAGCAAAGTGATCACCGGTGCCGATGGAAAGGTCCGAGCAGCTGAAGTGCTCGTCCAAGGGCGGACCTACACCCGACCCGTGGCGAGGCTAATAGAACTGCCAAGGCTCCCCGATACTATCGATGACGACCATGACCCCATGACTTTGTGAACTGACTGACCCTCACAGCGGACATTGAGTAGTGGACAGTGCGGTTAATCTGTCTCTGCTTAGCTAATTAGGTGGGACTAATTAGGGGGCGGCTGTTACGAAGGATCAGATTAAACCGAATATATATATTTATTTATGGATATATATTGAATAGTATTTGTATATCGTTTGATATCCCTTGTATATTCCTTGTACATATGCACGGAATATCCCTTTAGCCTACTATAGCCCATAATAGTTCATTCTCTTATTGGACAAAGGACCAGGCGCCAGGGGACCAGCCCCTGGCGTCAAGTTCAAAGGTACCGACGAGTAGGGATGCCCCCCGGACCCCGGTTTTAAACGGGAACCGGTACTATATTAGAAAATACCGGAGTATTTATAAGCTCTGACGTCCTCGGTACTGCTATCGATACTCTAGAGAAATTATTATTATTATTATTATTATTTAAAAGTTGCGAACGATCCTCTCTCTGTCTCTGCACGAGAAGCGAGCCGCAGCCAGCGAGTCAATTATTACACACACTCCTCGCGAGTCGCTCGCTAGTGCTACACATAGACATACGGGTACTACATACGGGTACTCCTTAATGAAAGTGCTAGCGCTGCACACAGACAGCAGCTCTGCATGCACTGAGTCGTGATCATGGCGGATAGAGCGAAGCGTTCTAAAGTATGGATATACTTTACAAGGGTCAATGCCGACAATGCACGTTGCCACAAGTGCAACAAAACATTTGCCAGTAAGGGTGGCAATACGAGCAAATCAATTTATCAAAACATCTGTTGGCAAAACATGATATTAGTGTGCAGAAATGCGCGTATTCGACTGCCTTGCGCGCAGTGTTCCATCTGCATCCACTGCAGCCGTAAGCCAAGATACGGAGTTGCCTAGGCTAATAACAAATTATTACAAATAGGCTAATAAACAAAACAATTGTTTAGCTACAAATACTACAATCTAAACTTTTTATAGATCGTCAAGCTGAGGCGTCAGCCACTATGTCCCAGCCCAGTGAGCCCAGGGCCACCACACATCCTCCCTCTACCTCCCTCCACCACCCAAAGTCCTTTCTCCCTAGCAGCTAGAGGAAGGATGACAGAGGATAGGGTGAACGAGTGTCACAGTTCTGTTAGCCTTTTGCATTTGTTGTTTATTATAAAAAGTCTATAATTCAGAGTCAGACACATTTAAAACATTGTTGCTGCTGTTGCTGAAGAAATTATATTAATTTATTATATTTATTTATAAAGTTATATAAAAGAACATTGCTGCTGCTGTTGCTGAAGAAATTATATTTATTTATAATACTTATTTATAAAGTTGTATTTATAAATAATAAAGCAATGTTGATTCTGTTCTTAATTAATTGTCTTTTTTTCTTGCAAAAAAATAACCAAAAAGAACCGATAAGAGTATCGATAAAGTACCGAACCGTTAAGCAGTATCGATAAGAGTAGTAGTATCGATAAAATCCTAACGATACCCATCCCTACCGACGAGACATGTCCGTACTAGCCCCGGCTCCGCTCAGGGATACGGCTACCGAAATGAGAGTGGCACTATTTGTTCACCGTGCATATAAATATGGCGCAAGTAAATGTAGAAGTCCCTTACCCTTCTTCCCAACTTAGTAACAGAACGTGAAGCCTCACCCACGATACGACGTGCGGTGAAGTATGGCCTGTTTGGCCTTAGAATAGCATTGAGACCTCGTGCGAATTAATAACTGAATTGTCAGAGTTTGGCACTGTACCGTCGAGTGCGACGTATTTCTATCAAGTAATAATAGTCTATCGTGTATGGTGCATCGTGCGGTTAGAGTTCTAAAGTGACCAGCATCTCCAATGCTTCCTCGTGTTATCTAGAGTCTTATCCAGGTTGGGCCGACCACATGGCGCTTTCATCCGAGGAGATCTAGGCGAGGACCGAGGGACATGTACACTGGATTACCTACCCGACGACTGCTGAGCCCTATGCGGCTGGAATATATATTTGCTTTGGTACTGTGATTTGTGGAGCGGATAATCGCCGACGCCTGTGAGTGTTGGATTTACCCCCGAGAGGAGTCAAGTTGAGTCGGCGCTCAGAGAGACTGAGGTCGCCTAGCTTCTTCTTCATTGTGGAGCTACAGCCTACAAGAGAACCAAGGTGTATTCATCTGCGGATCAAGAGTCTATTGCACTGTCTTCTGTACTTGAAGTCTCCATAGATATCGTTGACCAGACGGTCTACTACCGACGGCTCTCCTACCCCCCCTACCGGCTTACAACCGGGAGGACCCCCTCCAGAATATCCTGCTATATCATTAAGTGTACCATAGACATAATTCCCTAAGAGCCAGGTTGTATACTTGCTTCCTGCGTAACCAGAGATTGGACATTCAGTGTTGATTTGCCTACGAGTACTCATTTGCCTTACAAGTGCATTCAAATGATAAATGTAAGATAAATATTCTATGTACCTTTTGCTCCATTAAATATTTGATTATTACCTTTGACTGGAACCGATTTCATTGTGGAAAGTGTTCATCATATTTAGATATCGTGTACTGTATGGCCAGTAGTTAAAGTACATAAAGCGGTAGTGGTTTAATGATACCATACTTATCAATACAGTCAGGGAATTGTACCCCTCAGTTACACTATTGTTTTATTGTGCTTGTATTTTTTTTTAACTGAATTTTACTTTTATTTTAAAATATCGGTTGTATGGTAGTCTACTACTGTATGTGTATTGTGTCTTGCTATGTATGTTTTGTCATAATTTGAGTTTGCCTTCTTGGCCAGATCACCCTTGAAAAAGAGACCTTGGTCTCAATGGGTTTTTATTTTCTGGTTAAATAAAGGTTTGATGATGATGATGATGTTTGACTAAGCCCTGGCACGCTGTAGTTAACCCCACCATGTCAAACGGTGGTGTTTTAAGCCAGAGGATTAGTTAGCGAGAGACACATGGAATCAAAGAAAGAGAGGGGGGGGGGGGTTGTATGTGGGGCATTTCCTTCTAATTCTCATGGATTAAAAGGAACATAGGAGCATAGGCGTAGATTTAGGGGGGTGGGGGTCCCCCTCGATATTGAGAAGAGGTACATTTGTCCCTCTCTAAAAACATAGCTGATATGGAAGACAATCCCCTCCCCAAAAGAGGTAAAAAATAAGGCGTCAAAATATTTGTATATCCTCCTTACTTGTTAACTATATATTAATCAACAATCTCACACCCCTACAGGACCGTACCATCTCAACCTTGCAGACGTGCCTCTCATAAGTGTTCACCAGAATGCAGGAAATTACACAAATCACACCCAAAAAATTCCAGGGGGAGGATCCCCTGATTAAAGTGCCCCCCTCCCCATACATAGGGCTGGGGGAACATAGGGCTGTGGGCAGTGGCGTCGCGTTGGTAAAATAACAGGGGAAGCCAAAAAAAATGTAAAAAAAAAAGAAATTATTAAATATTTTTATTAATATTTTTTTTTTTTTTTTTTTTTAGTCAAGCAGTCACCATGTACACTACAGTATGGCTCGGCGGCCAGTCAAACTTTATTTTTATTTATTTAACAGATTGCAGAATGGGTACAATACAGTACGGCTCAATACACACAATTGTATAAGGGATGCAGACCAGAGAAAGACGTTTGTCTTGTTTAGATCAGGGTCATTAATACTGCTGGAGCATTGGTTCATTTTTGGTCCGATCTTTCCTTGCACGATTTTGCGCGCCGCGTGGGAGCAAATACGAGACACATATTCGGTTGCAAAAAGGTGTCCCACGGTCTCCTCTATGGCCGTGAATATTTTCACGCGGATCGGAATCACGGCGCGCCCGTGGAACACTTTTCCGTTTCGGCGAGTTTATTCCACGCTTTCTGTTTTCCTTTTCTAAGCATTTTCGGGGCTACATGTGAATGAGTAAAAGTTGTGGGACGCCCAGATGTTTCCACGATAGAAAGCTCGCGTGGATCCCATAATAGGCTCACTTAATACAGCGTTTTTAAAATCACGCAACATTTTCAGGGTCGCGAGCCGACTTTTTCCCCTCGTTTTCGATGATGGAAGTGATTTAGGAAAAGCTTCAGCACGCCGAGAGGTCCCCGTGGATTTAATCTCGCGAGGATCGGGGCAATATTCGGCCCGTGGGAACAGTTACGGGTTAATACAATGTTCAGAGTGCAGAGGGGAAAATATTTTTGATTTGATTTGAAGTCTTTATTTCGAACATGCAATGAATACAACAAACAATAACAAAAAAGAAAAACAACTCAATCTGCATGTTCGAAAAGGAGTAGGAAGAAGTATACACTTATTTAATCCTACCCCTTTTCCACTACTCAAATGAGTGTACTATTTTAAACATAAAAAAGAAAAGAAAAGAAAAGAAAAAAAAAATATATATATATATATGCAAAACAAAAAACAAAAACTATATATGTATAAAATAAAATAGAAAACAAAATAAAAATGTAAACACCCGTGAATATCAAGTCCCTTCTTCATCCCTGTACCTTGTGAACATAATTTCCTTATACATCAGTTTGAATTGTCTCATGTTTGGACATTGCTTTAGCACCACATTTAGACTGTTCCACAGTTTCACGCCACATATTGAGATGCAGTGTTTTCTCATGGTAGTGCGTACGTTTAGCACCTTTAAATTTTGTTCTCCCCTCAGATTATAACCCCCCTCCCTATCAAAGAACAATTCTTGAATGTTTCTTGGAAGTGCATGACTTTTTGCTTTATACATTAATTGTGCCGTTTTAAATTCCACAAGATCATTTAACTTCAATGTCTTTGACTCCAGAAACAATATGTTAGTGTGATCACGATAACCTGCAATGTGAACTATCCTTATGGCCCTTTTTTGGAGTATAAAAAGTGGTTGTAGTGTAGACTTATAATTGTTTCCCCAGACTTCAGCACAGTAATTTAAATATGGTAAAACTAGTGAACAGTAGAGAATGTAGAGTGATTTTCTATCCAGGATGTGCTTTACTTTACTCATGACTGAAATGCTTCGTGAGAGTTTAGATTGGACATGTTTTATGTGAGGTTTCCAACAGATTTTATGGTCTATTATTACACCTAGGAATTTATTTTCATAAACTCTTTCAATAATCACATCATTTATTTTAACTTGTACCTGAGTATCCAATCTACAGTTTCCAAACAACATAATTTTAGTTTTGCTCAAGTTCAATGATAATTTGTTTCTATCAAACCATTCCTTCAATTTCTTCATTTCAGATGTGATGACCTCTAAAAGCTGCTGGACATTCTCACCAGAAAAAAAAGAAGATTATGCTGAGTGTTTTCCTCTCAGCCCCGTTTTAAACTTTTAGGGTGTGGCAGTCAGCTCGAATCTGATTGGCCAGGATCGGATTTGGACTCTATAATGCTGGAAGCCTGGAGAAAGAGACCTACCCCCTGCCTCTCTCCTATACTAGCTCCAGTGAGCACAGTGAGTCTGACAGTGTGTTAGAGCAGTGGTTCCCAAAGTCGGGGTCGCGACCCAAAGGTGGGCCGCGAGCAGCCACGGATGGGCCGCGAGATGATTTAAAAAAAAAAAAAAAAAATTATTTAAATTTTTTTTGTCAGGTCACTGAACTTAGAAGCAGGCCAGGACGCTTATAGCTTATCCGCAACAGTAAGTTACTTCCGGGGTAGGCCTGATTGGCCCCGACAGGCACGTGACGCGCAACTTTCTCTGCCGCTCGGCTCCGCGTATTCTTTCGCCGGTTAAGGTTAGGCATGGTTAAGGTTAAGGTTAAGGTTAGGCATTGTTTCGGAGTTGGTTAAGGTTAGAACGGTTAAGTTTAGGCGCTGTTAAGGAGCTGGTTAAGGTTAGAGTTTGTCTTAGAGAATGGCAATATTCTTTCTATGGTTAAGGTTAGGCATGGTTAAGGTTAAGGTTAAGGTTAGGCATTGTTTCGGAGTTGGTTAAGGTTAGAACGGTTAAGTTTAGGCGCTGTTAAGGAGCTGGTTAAGGTTAGAGTTTGTGTTAGAGAATGGCAATAGACAGCCTATTTCCGCGCGACAGCTCTCAGCAGCCTCGTTGCGCGTCCTGAGTTTGCCGCGTCACGTGCCTGTCGGGGCCAATCAGGCCTACCCCGGAAGTCACTTACTGTTGCGGAACAGTTACACGCGGCCAGGACAGTGTTTCTAGTTGTATTCTAAAATTCTATTCTATTGTATTCTAAAATGTGACTATATGGTTTTATATTAACTTAATAAATAAACAAAAACGAAAAATCTACTTATTTCAACGAACATTTCAAACTAAATAACAGATTATGCACATAAAACGCTGAAAACAACCGAAGCAACAATAGTATTTTAATGAGGCTATTATTATTATCATTATTATTTTGCAACAAGTTAGCCCTCTCATAAATAGCACATATAAATGAATAACTAACTTGAACTAACTTAATAGGATTGAAGTGATATTTGGCTTAAAAAATCGGTCGCCTGGCAAAAAAAAAAAAAAAAAGGCCAGACGATGTGCATTGGGCCGCGGCTCTCTGACGCCTTATTTTCTGGGCCCCGGCCTGAAAAGTTTGGGAACCCCTGTGTTAGAGGGAGTGAGAAGGAGAAGAGGGAGACATTTAAAAAAAAAAAAAATTATAACACAGATGAAAAAGAATGTAAACTATATTAATTTTTTTTTTTTATATTTCATATTTGATATTAATTCATATTTTAATATTAGGGAGGCATGGCTTCCGTTGGCTTCCATAAGGATTCGCCACTGGCTGTGGGAACATGTGGAAACATAGGGCTGGGGGAACATAGGGCTGTGGGAACATAGGGCTGTAGGAACATAGGCTGTAGGAACATTGGGCTGAGGGAACATAGGGCTGTAGGAACATAGGGCTGTGAGAACATAGGGCTGTAGGAACATAGGGCTGTAGGAACATAGGGCTGTAGGAACATTGGGCTGAGGGAACATAGGGCTGTAGGAACATAGGGCTGTGGGAACATAGGGCTGTAGGAACATTGGGCTGAGGGAACATAGGGCTGTAGGAACATAGGGCTGTGGGAACATAGGGCTGTAGGAACATAGGGCTGTGGGAACATAGGGCTGTAGGAACATTGGGCTGAGGGAACATAGGGCTGTAGGAACATAGGGCTGTAGGAACATTGGGCTGAGGGAATATAGAGCTGAGGGAACATAGGGCTGAGGGAACATAGGGCTGTAGGAACATAGGGCTGTAGGAACATAGGGCTGTGGGAACATAGGGCTGTAGGAACATTGGGCTGAGGGAACATAGGGCTGTAGGAACATAGGGCTGTGGGAACATAGGGCTGTAGGAACATAGGGCTGTAGGAATATAGGGCTGTAGGAACATAGGGCTGGGGGAACATAGGGCTGTGGGAACATAGGGCTGTAGGAACATTGGGCTGAGGGAATATAGAGCTGAGGGAACATAGGGCTGAGGGAACATAGGGCTGTGGGAACATAGGGCTGTATGAACATAGGGCTGTGGGAACATAGGGCTGTAGGAACATAGGGCTGTGGGAACATAGGGCTGTAGGAACATAGGGCTGTAGGAACATACTGTAGGGCTGGAGGAACATAGGGCTGTAGGAACATAGAGCTGTAGGAACATAGGGCTGTAGGAACATAGGGCTGAGGGAACATAGGGCTGCGGGAACATAGGGCTGTGGGAACATAGGGTTGAGGGAACATACTGTAGGGCTGTAGGAACATAGGGCTGGGGGAACATAGGGCTGTGGGAACATAGGGCTGTGGGAACATAGGGCTGTAGGAACATTGGGCTGAGGGAACATAGGGCTGTAGGAACATAGGGCTGTGGGAACATAGGGCTGTAGGAACATAGGGCTGTAGGAATATAGGGCTGTAGGAACATAGGGCTGGGGGAACATAGGGCTGTGGGAACATAGGGCTGTAGGAACATTGGGCTGAGGGAATATAGAGCTGAGGGAACATAGGGCTGAGGGAACATAGGGCTGTGGGAACATAGGGCTGTATGAACATAGGGCTGTGGGAACATAGGGCTGTAGGAACATAGGGCTGTGGGAACATAGGGCTGTAGGAACATAGGGCTGTAGGAACATACTGTAGGGCTGGAGGAACATAGGGCTGTAGGAACATAGAGCTGTAGGAACATAGGGCTGTAGGAACATAGGGCTGAGGGAACATAGGGCTGCGGGAACATAGGGCTGTGGGAACATAGGGTTGAGGGAACATACTGTAGGGCTGTAGGAACATAGGGCTGGGGGAACATAGGGCTGTGGGAACATAGGGCTGTATGAACATAGGGCTGTGGGAACATAGGGCTGTAGGAACATAGGGCTGTAGGAACATAGGGCTGGAGGAACATAGGGCTGTAGGAACATAGGGCTGAGGGAACATAGGGCTGAGGGAACATAGGGCTGTAGGAACATAGGGCTGTAGGAACATAGGGCTGTAGGAACATAGGCCTGTAGGAACATAGGGCTGTAGGAACATAGGGGCACATCCTTACTGTGCCCCATTGTCTAATTTAGTTTTGTCTCCTTGTGTCTGTATCTATGTGCTGTTTGGTGTTGTCATGTTTCTGTATATTTCCCCTGTTACGTTTCATGTTTAGTCATTACCCAGCTGTGTGTCATTTCACTAATCATCCTCTTGTCTCTAATTAGTCCTTGTATATAAGTGTTGTCAATCCAGCTGTCCGTTGCTGGATCATTACTTTTGTTTGTTGTTCACCGTCGTGAGTACTCTCTTAGTGTTGTGTTTATATTCTATTCCGTGTGTCAATAAAGTGCACGTTATCCTGAAAGAAGCAACCAACGCCTACCGTCTCCTATCTATCCTATCCTCGGCCTATACTGCAAATTGGGTTCCACACCACATCATGCCTTCAAAGCGTTCCAACCGTAACAGCTGTGGGAACATAGGGCTGGGGGAACAGGGCTGAGGGAACATAGGGCTGGGGGAACATAGAGCTGTAGGAACATAGGGCTGAGGGAACATAGGGCTGTGGGAACATAGAGCTGTAGGAACATAGGGCTGTAGGAACATAGAGCTGTGGGAACATAGAGCTGTAGGAACATAGGGCTGTGGGAACATAGGGCTGGGGGAACATAGGGCTGAGGGAACATAGACACGCTCCCACCTAAGGAATTGTTTTAGTGCACATACATAGTCACCCAGTCCCCTGCATTAATTCCACATTTAATTATAACAAATAGTTATTAGAGCAATGCATTTGTTTGGGATATCTGGCCTTCACCGCAAGTACATTAAATTACAAATAATTACAAATATAGATTAAAATAAGAGCACACACCTCCTCCTTGCTCCCTGCTCCTGATGACTTGCAATACAACTATATACATTAGGCAGATAACAGAACAGGCTACTAGTCTGCAGTGTAGAGCAGGCGGTAGGAAGCCAGCAGGAGGCTCAGGAGGTGGAGCGGTCGTCTGATATTAGAAGGTTCCCGGTTTGATTTCCGCTCCTCCCTGGCAGCGAGACACTTAACCCCTAATTGCTCCCATGGTTGCCTCCGCCGTCGGTGTGTGGATGTGTGAGTGAATGGGTAAAATGTGAGGAAAAAAAATTGTAAAGCGCTTTGGATAAAAGCGCTATATAAATACACCATTTACCAAAATCTTTCCATATTGCAATGTTAGTTTAAGTGAACCTCTTAACAGGCACCCAGAAAAGTGGCAATTTCTTTACTTGAACTTGAGGACTGCATACTTTTTTTTGCAAAGCTTAGCTTTATGCTTGACACTTATAGCACATGCATGAGCCTGGTCTCTTTTGAAAGATAACATTCTGAAGTTACTAATGCAAAAAAGGAAAATCACTTTTAGTGCTAATGAAATAATAGAGTAACAGAGGTCTGAACTTGAGTTGAACTTGAACTTGTGTACTCACATTTTTCTCTAGTGGTTGCAAGATTCCATATTCCAATATTCCAGCATAGAGATATGCGGTTCCATAGCCTGAAGTCTTATGTAGTAGAGGTCCAAATTTGATAAAAATCCGTTCAGAAATGGGTCTTTGAGAGAGGTTTGGGCAAACTGTGTGCCAAAAAAAAAAAGAACCAATCACTTTCGCCATCAGCGGATGATTGGCCGTTCTGGAGCGTCTGGAGTCCGGGGTGGTCATCTGGAAAAAGACGCTCGCCTGACGTATCGTCATGTAACTCAAGAACTGAGGCACGGATTTGGTCGAGTTAGGTGGCATTCAAACGGCAACAAATAGATCTTTCGAACGGTATATTATATGTTCAGTGAAAAATGCAGCCATACGTGCCAGTGCACGCTATGAGGTTAAAGTGAATAACAAGCCATCATCATCTTACCTTGGTGTGCAAATCTGGAGAGGAATATTTCCAAAGGATTTGTGATGTAAAATGTCAATTGAGAAGAATATTTCATAAATGTCTTAAGTCAAAACGCTAAAAACCAGCAAGCCTGATACTGTATGTTCATTGCGTCTGGCAATAGAAAGCACGCTTTGAACATTTTAATGTACGCTAAGAACACCTGATTGGTTGATCCAAACAGAAGTGAACATCTGATGCGCGGCGCGGAAAAAGACGCTCGCCTGACGTATCGTCATTTTTTATGCACCTTTCTATAAGATATAATAGTGTCTTATAACATATAATAATGATCATTATTATAATGTGTTACAAGTGAGCACCAAGCCGGATAAAAAGAGCAAAAGAGAAAATACAAATGCCAACTGGTTTGGAAACTTAATACTGAAATACATCCAAGGTTTTTGGATTCGCTGAGATTTTTGTATCTAATGATTGACAGCCTGCTACTGTTGCCTATATCTAGCTAGTTAAACAAAGATGTTTTACAGTTTATCTCAATGCTGCTTGGATGAGTTTGGGAGACACACCAATACACATACAATAGTCTACTCACACACTATCACGTGCGCACACATAAAGGCATAATACACACATAAAGACAAAATAGACACATAAAGACATAAGACCTTTCAAATACAAATTGTATAGCCCATTGTCTGTTTATTGTCATCATAAACAGATCACACTGCACCATTACAATCCAGCTACAACAATAGCCCAGAAGCGCAAAGCAGAAACCACGACCACAATCATCAAAGCTACACCCGGCCGGAACACAGTGCAGTGCAGAGCAGCGCAGGGGGTCCGTTATATTCCACGTACTGTAAACTAAAAACAACCGCACTACAGACTCAAGTGCAGGGTCGTGATGGATGAGGTATGTTTAATTGTCTATCATTCCCAGAGGAAGACTATCAAAGCCCCCCCCCCCCCCCTCCCCCCGGTACTATCATAACAGTGTCGGCTGAAGGTAACAGGATAATTGTTCTGTCAACGGAATGGGTTGCTGGAAGGAATATGGCAACACACTGTATCTTCACGGAGTACAGACTGCAAAGCGAGTAAAACATGCATAGGGCACGACACACAAAACGAAAAGGGACCACCCTCACGCGAGGTCGTTATCACCAAGGATAATTAGGCAGCAGCAGCTCGTTTGGGACCATCGATTACAATTAGAAATGTAATTGTTTTTAATTACAGTATTATTTTATATGCTGCAATCTAGGGCTGATCTTCAAATTTTTCTTTTTGGAATTCGAAGCTTCAGGGCCGAGATTCGAATTTAATTCGAAGCTTTGAGATAAAAAAATAAATTATTATTATTATTATTATAATAATTATTATTTTTCTTTTATGTTGTGGGACTTGTACAGCACTTTGTTCAACTCCGTCAGTGCTGTAAAGTTTAAACCTTTTAAAATCTTAGACAAACAAAACACTTTGCTTTCATGAAATATTATAAGCCGTCTTTTGAGGCTTTATAATGAACACAAATCTGTCAGTGCCGAGTCCGACCTCATCTTAAATAACAAACAGCATTGCTTGTTGTAGTTAACAAAGAGAGGCAGAGTTGATTTTGCACAATAAATAAATAAAAAAAATCATAAAAAACAAAGAAAATAATTATTTTACCGAATTTTATTTTCATATTCGAATCCCATGCCCATCGAACGAAGCTTCGAAGCGTCAAAGTATTTAAGACAGCCCTACTGCAATCAGTGTATAGTCGAGTCACTAAATCTCGAGTCGAGTCTCGAGTCCCCAGTGTTCGAGTCTGAGTCCCAAGTCCGAGTCACCAAAGAAGAGCCCGATTCCGAGTCGAGTCCCCATTTACCCTAGTCCGAGTCCGAGTCCAAGTCCGAGTCCAAGTCATCAAGGTTGAGTCACTTCCACTCTGGCAGTCAAAGAGCTGACATACAAATAAAAAAAGGTCTACATTAAACATAAATGACACAGCGGCCACCATTTAAAAGGGAGTTTATTTACTTTGTGACACAATACCCAAACAAAAGCACTAGCCATCAATATCTGATGCCAAATAATTAGGGCCTATTTATTACAATCTTTAAAAATTATTTATCAATTAACAAGTCTGAGTCCTCGTCTGCACCTTCCGAGTCCGAATGCAGTCAATGCGAGTCATCAGTGCTCAAGTCCAAGTCGAGTTGGACTCAAGTACTACAACACTGGGCTGCAATCATCAAGCAATGGTTTGTCAACTTAAAGCAGCACTTGTGCAGTTTCAGGAGGGACATTTTAATGATTTGAATGATTAAATCAATCCATCCATCCGTCGTTTACTTTTATGACTGACTAAATAAACTGTGCGAGAGGAGAAGTAAGCTCCTGGGAAATTGTCTGAAGCCAGACAGCTTACCTACAACGTGACGGTTTCACAGTGGCAGGCCTGTACAAAGATGCATCTGTTTTTAATTTAATGTACAATATGATTTAGTATTTTCAACCGATTTGCTCAAAATCCATCCCAAAATTGCACAATGCACCTTTTGATAATTACATAAGATCATAGTATATAGCGGCCGGGTAGCGCAGCGGACTAAGCGTCTGCCTACCACCGCAGAGACAGTGGGATCAAATCCAGCTGCCGCGGTACCTCCCGCTTGGTCGGTCGCCCATACTGACACAATTGGCAGTGGGGTGGGTCCTGGTCGTTGTAAACAGCGACTCCTACAGGTCGGTCGGGGCGCCTGCTCAGCGAGGAAGGGATCTGGGTGAGGTAGTGTGATCCTCCTACGCGTTACACTCACCCAATGAGAGTCCTCGCTGTCAGGTGAAAAGAAGCGGCTGGCTGACTCTGCATGTATCGGAGGAGACATGTGATAGTCTTCAACCCTCCCTAGAGGCAAGTGGGGGGCAAATGCGCGCAACGACCAGGAAGGGAGGGAAGGGAATTAGCATAACGACAAGAAATTGGGATGGGAGAAAAATACAGAAAAAAGGTGGGGGAGAAAAAGTAGATAAAAAAAATATCATATAGTATATATTGGCACATAATAGCAATCAAGTAGCTTGCAGAACATTGATAATAAACGCTTTTGAAAATCGAACACAATCATTCATAGGCCTGTCCATTATCGGTGTAATCATTTTAGAAAAAAACACAAAATTAAGGCCATAATCCCACATTAAACGATAACTCCGGTATTTTGAACCTGGAAAATCAGAACATTTTTCTTCTTCCACTTGGAGTCAAACCATGAGTCTTGTTCTCTAAAGCCTAGTAAGGGGCGGCTAATAGCTAACAATCTTACCTCCACTCTCCAATCCTGCCTGCTAACAATCTTACCTCCACTCTCCAGCCCTGCCTGCTAACAATCTTACCTCCACTCTCCAGCCCTGCCTGCTAACAATCTTACCTCCACTCTCCAGCCCTGCCTGCTAACAATCTTACCTCCACTCTCCAGTCCTGCCTGCTAACAATCTTACCTCCACTCTCCAGTCCTGCCTGCTAACAATCTTACCTCCAGTAAGATTATTTGACGGGTGCACTTGCCACAATACATTACACTGCGGCTCGATTCACGGCAGGCAGGCAGGCCGGCTGTAGCTAGCTCACTCAACACCGGATCAATACCAAAGATTTCTTATTTCTCTCCTTATCAGTCCCGGAAAAATAGCATCCAGGTTAAAAACACTGCAGTTATCCTTTAAGTCCGTGAGTGGAATTGTCGCTCCCATTCGGCAAAAAAAAGGTAATTTTGTACAATCATGATAAGTGCCTCACGTTTTTTTTTTCATTTGACTCCAATGAGAGAATCAATACTGTTGTTCAGTAAGGGATACACATTACATCATCACCGCGACACAGGCCCTATAGACACCGCAAGACATTCACTTTCACTTTCACATTCACTTTTATGCAGTCGCCCTTCGAGAGGCACAGTTCATATCAAATATTGAAAGTTCTCCCGGGAGGCAACGGACATCACTTCAGACGAGAAGCCTTGCGTCCTCTCTGAGACCTTCGCTTCAGATGAGAAGCCTTTTGTCCTTTTCTGAGACTTTCATTTCAGAGGAGAGACCTTCATTCCACCGGCTGCCAGGTCCGTCCAAAGGAAGATAAAAAAAAAGAAAAAAAAAAGAAAAGAAAACAAAATTTATATCCCCGTGACAAGCGTTGAATCTCAAAGGCCGTACGTAACCTGCAACAGATTGAGAAAGAGGTCCTCCTGAACAACCGTTTGGAATTAACAGTTTATGTCTAATTAAATTAAACACACAGTAGATAAACTCCCTCACACAAATCTAGACTCAAATCAAAACAAAGATCACAATGTAAGTGTAACGTCATCTGTGAGTTGTGATTGGAGGATCAAGAGAAGAGGACAGAGGTTTGAGAGGTCAATTACTGTGAACGACCTCCACTGATTTAGTTATGGAGCAGCAGTTTCTTCCACACCTTATACGCCTCGCCCACTTCTGTCCTTGTCTCTTTATTTCCTGATAATAAGGATCCTAATTTGGACATTTTGGGGGGTTATGACGGAGAAGCATATTGGGACCTGTCTTTCTTTGCGTTTTCTTCTGCTGCTGTTGGAGCTGTCTGTTTATTGTTTTGATTCAGATTCAGATAGCTTTATTGTTGCATCTTTGTCATATTTCTCATGCAAAAAACAGCAAGAGTCTTGGGTCTAAACCCGGCCGAAGTCAGAATCCCAAAAAACAAGCTTCGGGGACAGCTCTAGTGTGGTAGTGAAAGGGTTAATCCATCCTTGTTTAGACTATTCCTTCTACTCTACTCTGCACATCATAAATCCTTCTCCAGAATTTATTATATATTTATAGGGCTATATGAGGGCTTCGCTGGCCGCTGGGAGAGTTCACGGCTCTCTACAGCTTCTCTCTCTTTGTACAGTGCCCTTGAGTCTGAGAAAGGCGCTTCGCTCTTTAAATCCAATGTATTATTATTATTCAGCTGCCTTTTCTGATCACAATGCTGTCCTAGCACAGATAAACATCCCACGAGAGAAGCCAAGGCCAAGGGCAGAGAGATGGCGTTTCAGCACACAGAATGAAAAAATCAGTTGATCAAATGAACGTACAATTGTCAGAATTCATTGGCTTCAACAAAGGCTCTCGGTAAGTTGATCCGAGAGTTACGTGGTTTGAGTCAGTTAACGGTTTCATCAGATCCTTTTCAATTAGCTTTTGGTTCCAACCTAAGCAAAAGATTAAATATATTATTGAAATTATATATATATATATATATATATATATATATATATATATATATATATATATATATATATATATATATATATATATATATATGAATATATTGAAATGCATGGTACCTTTTCTTTTTTTTTTTATCCACTTTTTCTCCCATTTTCTATATTTTCTCCCATCCCAATTTCGTATCATCCAATTCAACCCTCCCCTGTCATGAACGCTGTTTCTTGCCTCCCACAAGCCGGCTGCAATGTGGACTAAGTCATACATAGCACAAGTCCCCTCCGGTACTTGAGGTAACAGCAGTCGCATCTTTTCACCTGCGCAGCTCGATCTCTCAGTGGCGAGGAGTAACGCGTGGGAGGCTCACGCTGCCCCCGACACTTCCTGATTCTACTGCGCAGGCGCACCAACCGACCTGTAGGAGACGCGGTCCACAACGCCCAATCCCCACCCTTCAGTTTCCCTCCCCGTAATACGGCCAATGTGTATTACTGCGGACGACCAGCTAAACTGAAAACAATGTGGAGAGCTGGATTCGAACACGTGAACCCAGCGTCTCCACATTGGTGGCGAGTGCCTTGCCCACTACACCACCTAGCCGCCCCGCATGGTACCTTTTCTAAGGATAAGGATGGAACTAAACTCCCTCCATAGATACAGAGCTGAATCTATGATACATAGATCAAGCTGCAATTTTTTATTCTAATGATTCACAACTTTTTTGTCGACGTTTAGCCCAAAGATTACGCAATAATTCAAACGTAACCAGCATTTCTTGTATTAATGATGATAACTCTCTGGTTAACCCTGCTGCCATTTCAGCTACTTTTGCTCATCCTTTTCCTAAGATGTATATTTCTGGCTTTAGAGAGAAAAGTTGTGAGTTTCTCATTGTCAACCGAAGAATCAGAAGAGTATAATAACTTGGAAAACAAAATCGAATCTAATATTGACAAATACAAGTAGTATATCCGGGCTGCAGGGCCCCTGGACTTAGAGATTCTAACAATCTGAGAAAAACAATCTGGTCTACAGTACCAGCCTCAGGCAGACTCCATAATCTCAGGGTGCCTGTGCAAGTACCGGTCTGTCCTTTACTATAGGCTGAGGATCCCAAAGGCTGTGAAAGCTCGTCACAGACTGAGTTTTTTTCCCCTCAGCCACCAGGCTGATCAATGCCGTAACAATTACCAATGTGTTTACACATACGGCTCATTAAAGGAATCTGAATCTGAATCAATCTACTCGTACTAGTTACGCTGCTGGCCAGTAGTAGTCATACTCTCTATTTATATACTGTAATACAACTCTGTACATACATCTGATTACACCAACACCAACACCGTCTACACCAATGACTTCCACTATCGGTCAGAGTCCTGCCACCTTCAGAAGTTTTCTGATGACTCTGCGATAGTGGGATGTATTAAGGACGGTGATGAGAGGGAATACCGGCCACTGGTAGTGGACTTTGTCACATGGTGCGATGAAAACCACCTGCAGCTAAATGTGACGAATACCAGGGAACTGGTTGTGGATCTGGGGAGGAGGAGGAGTACATCTGTGACCCCCATTTCCATCAGGGAAGTCGATGTGGACATGGTTGAGGATTACAAATACCTCGGAGTTCACATCGACAACAAACAGAACCCACTATACACAGACTTGGCTGACAGGAGGAGCATGTTCAGTGCTAGACTAACACTCCCAAGATGTAGCACTGAACGACACAGGAAGTCCTTCATTCCAACAGCCATCAGACTTTATAATGCATCACTGTGCCTCACTGCATGCAGTGCAGTACTATCTTCCTGGACTTTTACTTTTAGACCGACATAGTACAATTTTACACTTACTGTTTATTCTGGATATTTTTACTGTATATTGTATATTAGAATGTAACATAGGACATTTTATATTAGTATATTTTATATTAGAATTTAACATAGGAAATGTATATCCCGGACCATATTTTATTCGTAGGCTTATTTTAATTCTTATTCGTGACTTTTTGTTTTTGTCTACCTAAATGTTTACTGTTTACTGTGAGCGAATATGTAGTGGCAAATTTCCCTCTGGATGAATAAAGTATTTATATTCTATTCTATCTAATCTAATCTAATCTAAACCAACAAGGGTGGTGGTGTTCCTGGGGTCACATCGGAAAACGAACACCACCATCGCGTTCAGTGTCAAAGAGTAAATAATACAGTGTGCATTATTCTTTTAAAATAATGTCCTGAAAAATACTACTCCTCACCTTCAAAGCCCTCCATAGCCTGCCCCCCCCCCCCCCCCCCCCCCCCCTACCTGACTGATCTCCTTCTTCCTTACCGCCCCACCCGTTCCCTCCGGTCCTCCTCCACTGCCTCCCTCACTGTCCCGTCATCCAAACTCAAAAACGTTGGCGATCGGGCCTTCTCACACACTGCACCTTGACTCTGGAACTCCCTCCCTCAGACCATCAGAGACTCCCCCACACTCTCCACCTTCAAATCCTGCCTCAAAACCCACCTGTTCTCCCTAGCCTTCAACCTTCCCCAACCTTAACCCCCCCGCCCTCCAACCTGTTCTGATCTTTGTTACTGTGGCTTTATGTTTCTGTGTATCTCATGCTGTTTTTCCTGAGAAGCGCTATACAAATAAAATGAATTATTATTATTATTACAGTTCGAGGCTGCCACCAGGGACGTGCACAGGACTTTAGAGGGGCAGGTGCTCAAAGGCTGAAAAGGGCACTACACTTGTGTGTATATATTAACCGAGCGCGATTTTTAAGGGCCCTTTTCGGGCGGGGAGCCCCCTTTTTATGCTTTTTGGGGGGTTTTGGTGATCAAATATTGAATATTGAACTATAATAATCAGTGCAGGAGCTCACTTATCCTTGAAAGACACTTTTATCACTGACTTAAAAGGCCCATACATCTCCATAAATGTTCAGGGGGGAGGGAATAAGTGCTTACCCTACAGACCCCAAGAAGTGCTGTATATTCTGTATTGTTTAATATAAATGCATTTTTTTTATTCCAATCCCGATTTGTATTTGAGATTCCCAAATCCCATCGGACTTGACTTCTTCGTGTCCCTCAATGAGTGTAATACCAGCATTCAACTGTATGCGCCACAGCGGTTTCTATCATCATCATCATCACCACCCACGCTATGCATAAAATATATAGGTCCGCGGAGAGGCACGCTGAGGAGGCCGTGCAAACTGCAATGGAATATGGGGCATCTCTCTCTCTTTACCTAATATTTTGATTCTATCCTGACATTTTTCAGTTGGAAGGGCCGTCTATATGTGTAACGGTAAAAAAAATAATAAAAAAAATTGCACTTTTTTGACGAGGCTCAAAAAGGCAGGTGCTCAAGCACCCCTTGGCCTCTATGTGTGCACGTGCCTGGCTGCCACTGCCTCTGGGAGTTTGTAGGAGACATTTGATTGAACATGATGTACTACACTACAGCACACAGCTCCGGGGGGCGTGAGAAGAAGTGATGCAGAGCGTGCTCTATTTCTGCTGGACCGCTAAGCAGATTCTTCTTACTCACTTCTCTGACGTCGGCCTACTCTAGTTTCTTAAGGAAACATGCATAAGGGGAATTCTAAATTATTCACGCCGACAGATGTCAGGAGTGCCGGTGCATATGCTCACAAGATAGAATTGGATAATGTGTTATCTATCTGTATCTATCTGTCTTTCCATCTTCCTATAGCTAACCCACTTTCCACGAGATACAGTAGTACAGGGATCCCCTGAAGGCCCAGGACCCCTCACAGATCAGACTCACGGTACAGCAGGTAGCCCCTTCCGTGACTGTGCTGCGCAGAGTGAATACACAGTCCCTTGTGTCCAACCATGTAGAATTCCTACAATTAAGTCCGTCTCGCTTTTCTCTATCGAAACGCTTCTCGTACACAAGTATCGCAGAGAAATGTCAAAAGTAGGGATGTCCGATATTATCGGCCTACCGATATTATCTGCCGATATTGGCATTAAAATGTGATATCGGAAAATATCGGTATCGGTTTTCCAAAAAAAAAAATATATATATATATATATATTTGTTTTACATTTGTATAACCTTTATTTACCCAGGCAAGCAAGTAAGAACAAATTCTGATTTTATTTATTGTCAAAAGTATGCATAATGTTATGTTAATTCCACAACAAGAGATATGTAATGTTAATTACCTGAAATTATTCCATTTTTGGGGGGGGGAAACCCTGCACTGCATATATCGGTATCGGTTGATATCGGTTGATATCGGTATCGGAAATTAAGAGTTGGACAATATCGGTATATCGGTATCGGTAAAAAAGCCAATATCGAGCATCCCTGGTCAAAAGGTACTCACAGTTGCACGAGGGTTTCGGACAGACAAACGCTAGGATTTGAAAGCTCTGCGTTGCTAATAAACATTAAAAACAAATTTATATAAACTGGTCAACATAGCTTTATTTCCGGCTTTGGGTGCCTGATGCGCCTGCGCTGTGACCAGCTAAAGCCGTTTTGAGCAGTGTTGACCAGTTTATAAAAAAAATATATTTAAAATGTTTATTAGCAACGGCGAGCTTTCAAACCCTAGCGTTTGTCTGTTCCGAAACCCTCGTGCAACTGTGAGTACCTTTTGACATCTCTCTGCGATACTCGTACGAGAAGCGTTTTGATAGAGAAAAGCGAGACAGACTTAATTGTAGGAATTTTACATGGTTGGAGACAAGGGAGTGTGTGAATTCACTCGGTGCAGCACAGTCACGAAAGGGGGCTACGGTACAACAGGATGTGTGATACATTTAAATCTGGGATACCTTCTCCAGGTCTTCCATGATCAGGTCCTGTTCCTTCACGTCGCTCACTCCGGTCGAGCACCCCGCCTCCTGCCTCCCGGAGTATTTCCCGTTGCCCACCGCTTCCGACCGGCGCCCCGAGCCGCCGCTGAGCGGGTGCAGCGGCAGGCTGGCGGCCGGCACCACGGCGTTCCCCTGGAGGATCATCCGGTGAGAGTAGGTCTTCCGGCGCGTCATGTCGGCGGCGCACAGCTGGAACTTGAACGCCGCCTGGAAGCCCCGGCGGAAGTTCTCGTTGAAGAAGCCGTAGATGATGGGGTTGATGCTGCTGTTGAAGAAGGCCAGCCAGTGGGCCAGCGGGTACACGTATATGTTGACGACGCGGTGCTGGTGCTCGGTGAGGCGGGCGTAGTCGCTGAGCATCATCAGCGTCCACAGCGGCAGCCAGGAGAGGACGAAGAGCAGCGCCACCAGCAGCAGCATCTTGATGACCCTCTTCTTCTTACGGGAGACCGTGTGGCGGTTCTCCACGTGATGATGGGGTTTCCCGCCGCCGCCGTCACTGCAACTGCCACTTCCGCTCCCGGCGCTCCCGGACGACGGCACGGTGGTCTTGAATGAATGAATGAATGAATGATTTTATTTCGGTCTTTTTTTTTACAAAGCATAGTAGTAGAACTTCCACAAAAAAAAAATAAAGGTGTAGGCTGAAGCCGAGGCTTATAATTGCCTACCCTTTTTACATTACACTATTTACAAAAAAGAAAAATACAAAAATACAAAAAAGAAACATAATTCAGTATATCATTTAAGTATAATATGCATCGGGGCCTATAACTCGCGTTCTAGGAAGTACCGCAGACCACTCTAAAAACATATTTATATTCACGACAGTATTAAACGACAATGTATGAATGGAAAAATATAACGTTCCCACATCCTGAACGATAGATACCCAATGTCGAATGGGCCATAGTAATGCAGATATAGCTATACTATTTAAATAGTTATAGCCCTGCAAAGAAGGTGAGCGACTCCATAGGCTTACAGCGGTGGCGTCAGCGCTATAAGATGCTCATATTGTGTGGCGGGGATTGTGTTAACACTAGCACAGCCGACAAGGGGTCAAATGACCCCTAGGCATTTTCAATAAATGTATCCTTGTCACTCGGCCGAGCTCCAGCTCTGTCACTCAATGACTTTTCCTAAAAGTACCCATTTTATCTGGCACGGTTTCTGAAATTTCAAAATGACTTCAGGAAAATGTAATTAGAACGTTATTCCACGTATGGGCCGTTGGAACAGATGAAAGTCACAGCACTTTGCGAGCGTCTAGCGCAGGGGTGGCCAACCCGTGGCTCGCGAGCCGCATGTGGCTCTTTGCCCATCAATGTGTGGCTCTTCCATCCAAAAAATTATAATAAAAATTATAATATTTAAAAATATATATATATACTCAAACCTCAAACCTACATTTCATTGTGGTAAACCTCATATTTTTATATTCAGAGGTAATTATATAGTTTACACTGTTTATTTTTCTCATATTTCTCATATAAGCTGTCGGGGCATCTGACCCGTTCCTGGCGGGAATTAGTGGCATTTTCTCCATGGCTGTGCTAGTGTTAAAAGTATGTACCTTGAAGAGGGTGTAGCCGATGCGGGCGTACATGACTGTGATGAGGCTGAGCGGGGCCAGGTAGATGGTGGCGAAGAGGACGGTGGTGTAGATCTTCCTCATCTCCTGATTGGGCCAGTTCTCCCGGCACCAGTAGAACGGGCGGGTGTCGTCGGCGGTGGTGGTGGCGTGGCGGCCCCCCAGGACTATCCGGACCCTCTGCTCTTTGGTGACCTGAAGCATGACCCCCGACGGGCACATGATGGAGATGGCCAGGACCCAGATGACGACGATGATCAGCTTGGAGGTGGCGATGGTCAGCTTCTGCTTGAACGGGTACACGATGCATCGGAACCTGACGGGACAAGAGAGGAAGGAGTCTGTCAATAATTTCATTTTCATTTCAACCTTTATTTAAAATCGTAAGCTTCTGAGGTTTCCCTCATTTACAGAAACGACGATTGTACAAATGTAAACAGTACATAATACAAGCAATATTGAACAGAAAATTAAACACCAGAGTAAAAATTTAAAACGTTTAAAATAATTTTTAAAATCAGCTAAAACAGTTACAGGCAGTGAGTCACACAATGGTCTTAAATCATACGTTTAAACATACCAAGGGAAGGGAGAACCTCCAATTTCAGAGAGAGAGTTGAAGGACATTCCATGAGTTAGAGGCATCAAAGGAAAAAGCTGACTTCCCTAGATCAGAACCAACTTGAAGGACCCTAAGAACCCTCCAGTCATTCGATCGAGTTGAATAGGTTCCAATATTCCAATCTAACAGTGAAGAGATATAAACAGGTTGTTTACCAATAAGGGCTTTAAAAATAAATAAATACCAACATATAGTGGGACACTGCGAAAGTATCCTCCTTTTCTGTTTCCTGTTGGTTATGTAAGATGAAACTATTGCACGCAAACACACAATAAAACACACACATAATACACCATGTGTTGAAACTTTAGTGATTTCTTTTGCACCCAATATGTTCCTAAAGATGATCCGCGTCTCCGGAACCTTCCGTTTCGAAGAATATAATGGTCTGAGTAGCACCGGCCCTCAACTCCTCATATGAACAGATTTAGCGCGGGAACTCTCTCAAGTTCACACTCTTAACACAAACACACACGCGTACAGAAAATAAAATACATATTATAACAAGCCTCACCTGTCAACAGCTATTGCCACCAGAGTGAAGACTGACGCGGAGACCGATATTCCTTGAACCATGCCACTTAGCTTGCAGACGAGGCTTCCAAAGGGCCAACCTGTCAGAAGGAGAGAAAACAAACTCAAACTCAAACTACACAAAATGAAACACGAGAGAATGAAAAAAGTACCAACTCTACCCTTTTGAATAATTTACAAGCCGAATAATTTCCTCTACCTGGGTTATGATCAACAAGCTACATGGTGTCGAAATCCAGAGAGAAAAAGTGGGTCTTAAGGAGGCCTTTAAAACGGGACAGTGATGAGGCCTAATCTGCAGCGGCAGCTCGTTCCACATTTTGGGGGCGACAACAGAGAAAGCACGGCCCCCCCGGAGCTTACGCCTAGTTGTAGGCACTACAAGGAGCAGCTGGTCAGCTGACCTGAGAGAGCGGGAAGGTGCATAGAAACGACCACTGCTGTCCCTGTCGTCTTCTGTCAACACCACCATTCCTCCCAAGGGTCAGGGGTCACGGCACTGCTCGTTCACTTCTATAAAAAAAATTCTGAAGCTAGTCTAAGTATAAGCAAACTACTGCTGTGCAGATTTCAATAAAACTGACAATTCTAAGTCAAAGGTACAGATCCAGCACTGAAAAATCGAACCTCTGCTGCTCCTCTGCTGCTGCTCCACCACTCCACGGGCCAAACTGATTTTGTGACTCCTATTGTTCTGGACCGGGCCAGATTTCACACCTCAGGCTGGCGTGACTTTTTCATCTTAAACTTTTATTCGTCCCAAACGCCCCAGCTCCATCCGATTCCTTAGCTTTTTTTTAAGTGCTCCTGGGGGAGCACTTAAGTTAAGTACCCTCCCTTTGTTCACTTTGGGAGCCAGCCACCAGCCCCCGAAATATAACATCTGAGTGCTAGTTCTAAAGTGGCAGAGGAGCAGCAGAAGAGCAGCAGAAGGGATCTGACTTTTCATTGCTGCATCTGTACGTGTTTGTTGTGATGAATGAATGAATGAATACGTTTATTTAAAATGGACACCACAGCTACATTGGACCAGCCACAGTGGACAGACCAGATATGTTGTTTTGCGTGTTTATAGCACAAGTGCTCGTTTTCAACACTAGTCCATTGAGGCTTTTCTAAAAGATATAATAAAATTAACAGTAAAATACAGAATTTAAATCACAAATCAGAACAAATAGTTACCAGAGCAAGAGTCCATGATCAAAACAACAAAACCAGTCCGCATCTACACACGTGAGCACTGCTGCTTTGATTTCAGCCATACCTTGAGTCCTCAAATAACAAACTCAGCAAGACCGACGGCTTCTCCGTTACAGTGGGTGACAATATTGTCACAAGGAAAGATGAAATTACATACCTAGCTAGGATGGCTTAGAGTAGACGACAGAGTACAGCAACTTGCAATGGGCCTGGTCTACAAGATACACTACACAGGGTGGCGCAGTGGGCAATGCGCTCGCCACTAACGCAGGAGATGCTGGTATCGAGCCCAGCTCTCGGCGTTGCTTCCGGCTTAGCCGGCCGTCATACTAACACAATTGGCAGTGTTAGAGGGTGGGAAAGCCGGTGGGTGGGGATTGGACGTTGTGGACAGCGACTCCTACAGGTCGGTTGGGTGACGCCTGTACAGCAGAAACAGGAAGTATTGGGGGCAGCGTGAGCCTCCCACGCGTTACTCCTCGCCACTGAGAGTTCGAGCTGTCTGGTGAAAAGATGCGACAGGCTGCCTCCTCGTGTACCGGAGGGGACACATGATGCAAGGCTTCTATCCTCACTACAGCCGACCAGTGGGAGGCATAGTCTAGCAACGTTCAAGACAGGGGAGGGGAGAATTGGAATTACAAAATTGGGATGGGAGAAAAAATTGAAAAATAAGGAGAAAAAGTGGATTAAAAAAAATAAATACACTACACGACTAAGGTACCCATGTACATGTCAAAATACTTCACAAAGGTCAGTGAATACCACGACCACAACACCAGAGGGAGCTCCACAAATCATGTTAAACCCAGATTCGGCTCAAACAAGGGATTAAACACATTTCTCAATTATGCCACATCAATGTGGAATGCCCTACCCACAGCCGTAAAGGAATGTGAATCACTACCCACTTTCAAAACCACTCTCAAAGAGCACCTATGAGAGACTGCAATTTGAAACTGGCCCCTGTAAATGTCCAAATCAACCCCCTCCAATGTACAGTAAATGTCCTAACCCAATAATACACAAGACCCTCTTCTTGGGACCAAGTAAGGTTTTGTCGATATTCCCCCACCCCACCCCACCTACCCAGCCCCCTCCCCCACCCCACCTACCCAACCTCCTCCAATGTACAGTTTCTACGTCAAATGTATATACTCTCTTTTTTAGACGCTTTTTGTATCACAAACAGTACTGTATTTGTAAATCTGGTATGTCATAAATGTATAGATGTAGCAGTACTGTCTATCTGTATGTCATGTATGTCATATATGTTATGATGAATTGAAAATGGGGGACCCTGATGTAAACAAGACGAAAGTCTTTCTCTGGTCTGCATCCCCTTAACAATTGTGTGTATTGAGCCGTACTGTATTGTACCCATTCTGCAATCTGTTAATAAAGTTTTCAATCAATCAATCAATCAATCAATCAATCAATCAATCAATCAATCAATCAATCAATCAATAGAATGTTTGGGGAGTGGGACTGGTGGTTACCCATGGTTACCTGTTGCCTTGCTGGAAGAAAGATTCTAAACATTCTGTGAGAAGTTGGCAGTTGGTCAAACTACACCTCGAGCGAGAGCACCTTTGAAATATATTACACAGAATAATATTGCTGTGTAGTTTGTTTATACTTCAGAAGTATGATAATTAGACTTCTCAAAATGAATGGAAGTGAATGAGTGGAAGGACCCACCAGCAAATCCGGAGAGAACTTGAGGAGTCCTAAAGTACCTGACCTTGACTTTCCAGTCAAACTCCTTCCACATACAGTAGGGCTATTTGTGATCTTATGATTGCTTGAATGACTGTCCTCCCATTCTTCATTTTCTATGATCACATTAGCTTCCAACTCCCATTTTTCTTTAATATACAGTAGGCGGTATCTCCTGGATCATCTAGTTGTAACATGTTGTAAATATTGGATATCTGCTTTCTTTCCATCAAGTTTTTTTTTCTATTGTGCATAATAGTACCGCTCCACGTTTGTTGGCGGTCTCTTAATTGCTTCCCACTCACTGTGAGTCATTACATAGTAGTGCATGACTTTGACTTTGATTAACATTTTGTTGTCTAATGAACAAGGTGCAGGTGTGAACCGCCCCAAAGCGAAGTGGAGGACATGCATGTGCCTCCGCAGAATCCATTAAAATATGTTAATCTACGGCTCAAAGGACATTATCCCTTCTATATCATGGCCGACGGCCACAGAAAAATAAGAAGCATGAAATAATGACACTTGTGACACTGGAATCCGAATAATACCTGGTTTTAGAAAGCTAATGTTATGCTAACAAAAAGTCAATGCTAAGGAATTACGTAGTAGGTGTCCATTATCAGCTTTTAATTGAACCAACCAATCAGAAGCGAGTATTCACCCACGCCAATTTTTTTTCTCAATTGGAAAACATTAGCATGTAAAGAAAACAAAATAAATTGCATTATGCTTTTTGACCCTAACTGCCTTCCATAGTGTAGCTTTGACATCCAACCGTGGTGGTAAAGTATGCATCCTCATAAAGCAAACCATTTCATTTCATTATATTATATATTATATAGCAGTGATGATTATTAGTATTTATTTATAATATGATAGTAAAATAGGCCTATAACTAACCCCTAACCCTATAATTCATCTAATCAATAAATGCTAGCCTGCTTATTTATGTTATTGAATGAAAGGAAGGAAGGGAGGAATGAAATATATATTTCAGTTAGTTAGATAGTTAATTATTATATTGACCAATTTGTTTACACTGCTTGTGTTGTTTTTACTACCTGTACCCCCCCCCTTCCCCCATGCTCAGTATATTTTTACTGTATTTATTTACTGTATATTTTATTCCATTTTTATTCTATTTTACTCTACTCTTATCCTAGGCAACTTGATTTGATTTGTGTTATTATTCTAATTTGTGACTGTCCTGTCTAAATGTTTAAATGTTGAGCGATTTGCAGTGTCAAATTTCCCACGGGATAATAAAAGTATTTCTATTCTATTCTATTCTATTCTAAAACAATATGATGTCATTTTGTTGATCGTTGCCGTGGTTACTTGTCTACAGCTATTGCACAATTGTTGGAGTGACTCCCATTGCTCATTCACATGCACCCTCTCCACTCTGCTCAAGTGTGTACCGTCAATAAATATACACATTCACTTTCCTTCGTAAATCTGGTTGTCAATAAGCAAAATTTCCAGTGTGTATGTGTGGCCTTAGTCAACATGGAACCCTCAGATGAAATAACATAAGTCTGTTGTGAAATGCTTTGGACAGCTCTTGTATTCACACAGTTATAAAGGCAATACAAATCACTTGGGAGCATGAATGTGATACACCCAAATGTACTTAATCTGTCTTAAACAAAGAATGTAAACAACACTCCACTCATCTTTAATAATAATAATAATAATAATAATAATAATAATAATAATAATAATAATAATAATAATAATAATAATAATAATAATAATAATAATAATAATAATAATAATAATAATAATAATAATAATAATAATAATAATAATGTACTTTATTTGTATAGCACATTTCATTTCAAGAAATGCAGCTCAAAGTGCTTCACAACAGCAAAAAAAGACAGGCATAAGATGAGCAAAACAGACAAAGTCAAGGTAAGACATGGAACACCAGAGGAGCACAGCTCCCCACATTAGGATCCAACATCCCAACAGACCTCACTGTTTACCCGAAGTTACAAGTCTTGGTGTTATAATAGAAGCTTTAAACAACAAGGTGACAAAGACATAATTTCCCCACCTTAGAAACATAGCTAAGGTACGGCCGTTTATAAATCAAAAAGACGCTGAAAAACTGATCCATGCCTTTATCTTCACCGGCCTCCCAAGAAATACCACAGAACGACTCCAACTCATTCAAAACTCAGCAGCTATAGGCTACTAACTAGAACCAAGAGGAGAGACCACATCAGTCCAGTATTAGCTAACCTACACTGGCTTCCGGTAACATTTAGAATCGATTTCAAGGTCCTCCTCCTTATATACAAAGCACTAAATGGAACAGGACCAAGCTACCTTGCAAATTCTCTAGTCAACTATGTGCCTCCTAGAACATTGCGATCATCTACTACTGGTCTATTGAAGGTTCCAAGCCACAGCCTAAAGATAATCGGGGATGCAGCCTTTGCAAACTATGCACCAAAGTTATGGAACACACTACCTACCTATGGACATTAGGGAAGCTAGATCTATTAATATTTTCAAAAATAAGCTAAAAACGTACCTCTTCACCACAGTGTTGTCAAAAATATCGAAAAATCGATACATATCGATTCTGAATATTTAAAACGGTTTCAATACTCATTTCCCGAAATATCGATATTTAATTATTCATAAAAAAAATTGTATAAGGAAGTTGCATTGTTCATCTCAATACCTGTAATAAAGAAAAATTACATTTTAAGATTGAACCTTTTCCCCCCGTGGTATCGAAAATGGTATCGAATATCGATACTTTTCAAGGTATCGTATCGACGTTCGAAATTCCAGTATCGTGACAACACTACTTCACCATAGCCTTTTAATACACTCCGCTGTTGATTGTACTGTAGCACTGTTTTACGTGCGTGCAGAAGAGACGTCGTCTAACCTGTGATGATGTTGTCCACCAGCGTGGTCGGCATGCAGAAGATGCCCACCAGGAGGTCACTGATGGCCAGGTTGAGGATGAAGAGGTTGGTGACCGTGCGCATGTTCTTGCTGCGCAGCACGAGGAAGCACACCACGCCGTTGCCCGCCATGCACACCAGGAAGATGAGCAGGTAGGAGACGATGAAGACGGCGGCCACGGAGGGCTCGTGGAGGTAGAGGTCCACGTAGGTGGTGGTGTTCTGCGGGGGGAAGAAGGGCGCGCTCTCCGGCTCCTCGGAGGAGGAGTTGTACAGCTCCAGCTCCCAGGTCCAAGGGGTCGCGTTGAGACCCGGACTCAGGGTCATGATGACGTCTGCAGAGCGAAGAGAGAGAGAGAGAGAGCGGGCCGAGGGGGAAAGAGAAGGGGAGAGAGAGAGAGATGAATAAATAAAATATTGTCAATGCACACACTCCCGGCACACACACTAGCTGATTAGTACATTTTAGATTAATTCAGCATTCAGATTAGTACATTAGTAAAAAAAAATTCCAACGACTTTGGGTCATTGAGAAGCGCTATATAAATTAAATTCATTATTTATTATTATTATTTACCGATAGAATACACCTGCGCACAATTAGTTCACACACATCTCACGTGTACACACCCCAGACCCACACACTATACAAAGACACTTGGTTAGTCAGGAGTAAGTGGAGCGGAGGTGAGGTTGGAGTTGTTGTATTGAGAGAGAGAGAGAGAGAGAGAGAGAGAGAGAGAGAGAGAGAGAGAGAGAGAGAGAGAGAGAGAGAGAGAGAGAGAGAGAGAGATTGTTTGTTCAGAGTTGCGACGGTGAGAGGTAGTGAAAGGTGAGGAGAAAGCGAGTAGGTGTTCTTTGTGTACTGGACCCTGGACTGGCTGAGATTCCCCCCTTGTGTACTGACCCTGGACTGGACGACTACCCTGAATTGAGAACAATCCCCTTTTTCTGTCGGCGAGCCTGTTTTGTGTTTTTGACCTCGGACTGAATCACGACCATTCTTTTGCTTTCCCCCTCTGGATTCTGCACTGAATTCAATAAATACTTGATATTGCTCTTGGGTGGACATTCTAATTTGTTTGTATTTGAACCGTGGCGAGCCTGAACACTACCAGGTTCGTCACAATACACACAGTCCTCATATCCCTCCTAGTTACATACATACACACAGTCCTCATATCCCTCCCAGTTACACACAGTCCTCATATCCATCCTAGCTACACATACACACAGTCCTCATATCCCTCCTAGTTACACACAGTCCTCATATCCCTCCTAGTTACACACAGTCCTCATATCCCTCCTAGTTACACACAGTCCTCATATCCCTCCTAGTTACACACAGTCCTCATATCCCTCCTAGTTACACACAGTCCTCATATCCCTCCTAGTTACACACAGTCCTCATATCCCTCCTAGTTACACACAGTCCTCATATCCCTCCTAGTTACACACAGTCCTCATATCCCTCCTAGTTACACACAGTCCTCATATCCCTCCTAGTTACACAACAGTCCTCATATCCCTCCTAGTTACACACAGTCCTCATATCCCTCCTAGTTACACAACAGTCCTCATATCCCTCCTAGTTACACACAGTCCTCATATCCCTCCTAGTTACACACAGTCCTCATATCCCTCCTAGTTACACACAGTCCTCATATCCCTCCTAGTTACACACAGTCCTCCACGCTCCACACAGTGCAGCGCCCCTGGAGCAGTTTCTGGGGTCCAATGCCTTGCTCGAGAGAGAGAGAGAGAGAGAGAGAGAGAGAGAGAGAGAGAGAGAGAGAGAGAGAGAGAGAGAGAGAGAGAGAGAGAGAGAGAGAGAGAGAGAGAGAGAGAGAGAGAGAGAGAGAGAGAGAGAGAGAGAGAGAGAGAGAGAGAGAGAGAGAGAAAGAAAGAGTGGTCGGTCTACAAGTATATGAATGTTATGTGCTCGAAGCAATAATAATAATAATATTAATAATACATCAGATTTATATAGCGCTTTTCCGAATGCTCAAAGACACGTTTACAAAAACAAACAATATACAATACAATACAGTTTTAGTAGAATTGGAATTTCCCCAAGGGGATTAATAAAGTAATATCTTATCTTATCTTAGAGAGAGAATAAAACAAATAATATAAGAAGGTGAGAGAGGAAGGAGTTCATGGGTTGAAAGCAAGGGTAAAAAGGTGGGTTTTGAGGGCTTTTTTCAATGATGAGAGGGTGTCTGCGTGACGGATATGGTTGGGAAGGGCGTCCAAGAGGGTGGGGGCAGCTGCAGAGAAGGCCCTGTCGCCCCCCCCCCCAGGTCCGTTTTGGACGTATTGCAGTATATTGAGGATTTTGGTGGATGTGCCATGATACAGAATGCTGTTGCAGTAGTCCAGTCGGGAAGTGACAAGTCTATATTAAAAAAACAATTAAAATCTCATTTAATTTCATCATAAATGATCAACATATTAAGTTACTCCTGTGCATCAGTGTTACATATATGGCTGCTTATTTTGTTCTTCTTCGTCATTATATACTTTGTTATTCTCCTCTCCTTTGCCTTCTTGTACATTAAAAAAAATAAATAATGTGCTTTGTGCTTTGAACATAACATCTATCCGTGTCTATCGTCCATTTTTTCGCTATAGTGTTTGCCTTATATCTCTGATCTTGTTTTGAGTTTATTTTCTAGACCATGTTGACATGTATTTCGTTCATATATTGTTTATTGTTTATTGTTTAAAAGGATCCCCATTAGCTGTCACCTAAGTGGCGAGCTAGTCTTCCTGGGGTCCACACAGAAAGACAACAGAAAACACAAAACATAACAACATGAGATACATATGACAATCACAATAACAATGATAATCTAAAAACAGTAAAACATTGTAGACATCATTATCAACATCAGAATATTTTGCTCACATATTTAAGTAGTGCATTCTCAGGTGGTATTTGAAAGACACTTTACTATTAAAATTTACTTATGTTCAGTGGGCAGTTATTCCAATGATTGATGGCACGATAAACAACAGTCCTCTTTAAAGCATTTGATTTTGGACGTGGTAACATAATCTGTCCATCATCAGCTGACCTAGTAAAATAAGAATGAACCTGACTGCATCTGACAATTTGTTTGTATAAGAAAACAGGTTGAGACGAAAAGACAGTGTTCCTGAACATTTTTACTGTGTTGAAAACCAGCCTATTCTCTACCGTTAACCATGAGAGTTGCCGGTGCATAGTGATGGTGTTTGTTCTCATGGAACAATGTAAAACTAACCTTGCAGCTCTGTTCTGGGCAGTTTGCAATTTCTTTAGTTGACCTTTGGATGCAGAGGACCATACTGGTGCACAATAATCTATCATCATGGACATTGATGGGATGGGAGTGGAACTTTGTACAAGCCATTTGGGCTTTGTTCTCTCCTAGCACTGAATGCGTGGGTCAGTGTTTTGGCAGCAGAGAAGGATAGTGAGGGGTGTAGACGCCGCAATGTTCCTGAGGTGGAAGAAGGCGGTTTTGGCATGCAGGAGGAAGGAGAAGGTGGGGTCGAGAGTGCATTACAAATTCAATCTATTATTATTATTATTATTATACATAGGTTGCGGACGTGGGTGGAGGGGCTGACAATGGAGCCGTCAATGTTGACAGAAGAATCCTGCTCTTGTGTGTCTTCAAATAAATCCGCTGGTGTTCAATTTGAGTTGGACGTTCTTCCGTTACAAAAGGATCCAATTATAAGGCAGAAAACCACAACGGGTGGAGAGGTCGACATCGTGGGAGCGATCAGAAAAGGGAGGGCAAGGGAATCAATCTGTAATTCTATAATAACAATAGAGGCTCTCAAGAAATCAATACAACCCACTTTTCTCCTCTTCTGTGATTTTGTACCAGGCGTGCTGGCGCACGCACTCTGATTGCCAAGCAATGAGCTAAAATGAATTCCAACCTTTTTAAGAGAGACAGCTGTGGAGGCAGCATGAGTGAAGAGGGCTCTCCCTTCAATCTGCTATTGACTTCAACCTGTCTGACACTAGAAGAAGAAGAAGAAGAAGAAGAAGAAGAAGAAGAAGAAGAAGAAGAAGAAGAAGAAGAAGAAGAAGAAGAAGAAGAAGAAGAAGAAGAAGAAGAAGAAGAAGAAGAAGAAGAAGAAGAAGAAGAAGAAGACAAATGAGAAGGAGAAAGAAGGAGAAGAACAAGTAAGAAGAAGAAGGTGAAGGAGAAGGAGAAAAAGAAGAAGGAAAATAAGTAGAAGAAGCAGAAGGAGAAAGAAGGAGAAAGAAGGAGAAGAAGAAGTAAGGAGAAGAAGATGGAGAAGAAGAAGGAAAATAAGAAAAAGGAGAAGAGGAAAAATAAGAAGAAGGAGAAGAAGAAAAGGGAGAAGGAGAAAAATAATCCTGACTGGGAACATCACTGCCTGGTTTGGCAACTGCACTGCCCAGGACAGGAAGGCTCTACAGAGAGTGGTGCGCTCAGCAGAGCGTACTACAGGTATTGCACTACCACCCCTGTAGGACTTATACAACAGGAGGTGCAAATCCAGAGTCTGCAGAATAATGAAGGACCCTCACCACCCCAACAACAGCCTGTTCAAGCTGCTGCGGTCAGGCAAGCGCCTGACCAGAGAGAACAGAGGCAAGAACAGAGAGACTCAGACTCAGCTTCTTCCCCCAGGCCACCAGAACACTGAACACTGATCTCTCCACTCACAAGCACACATGAACACACACACACCACACATCTTCACTTGCACTCTCTCACACACCCCACACACAAACACACTACAAAAAAGGTCACTTTTTAACTTTTTTTAACTGTATATTATTGTATATAGTACTCATTACCTTTTGTTTCTTAAGCTCAACATTGTATTGTATTTTATTCGTATTACTTTTTATCATGTCTATTTTATTATCTATAATTTTTTTATTATTATCTTTATTCGCTTTATTTTGGCCATGCAGGACCGACAGAGGAGAGAGGGTGAAATGGGAGGAGAAGGGGAGAAGACATGCAGCATATGGCCACCGGGTCGGGGAATCGAACCCGGGGCGACCGCTTCGCGACTCAGCACGCTATATGGTGTGCTACTGGAGCGCCCCCTATTTATTTATTATCTATTCAATTTTATTATTCAATTTTATTATTTGTATTTTGGCACAATCAAGGCGGGCATGGCCACCTTCATTTCACTGCATGTCTCATGTATGTACAGTATGTGACAAATTAATCTCTTGAATCTCATATGGACGTCACATCCCTGGTATAAACTGATCTCCAACTGAGACCTAGAACATCTCTTTTAACCCTTTCACTGCCGCAGTACCAAATTGTTAAACCTTTCACTGCCACACAACAGCAAGTTAAACCCTTTCACTGCCACACTACAGAAGGTTAACATCGGGAGTGTGATAGTAAAGGGTTAACCTTCTGTAGTGTGGCAGTGAAAGGGTTAAGAACACATAGGCCTACCTATTGTATGGGATGAGAGGAACAGGATGAGCTTTTCTATTTTCCATCTTTTGATTCTCTTTTTGTGAACAGCTGCTTTTCATTGAGAGAAACAATTGGGTCAAGCTGATTGACAAACGGGTGGGCATGAGTGCGCTTGTGTAGCTACTCTCATGACTCTGGCAGTCAGAACTAATCATCTCCACCAAGCAGCTGGTGTCTTCCAGACTGAGGAGGAAGATTGTGACACTGCAGTGTAGCACGCGAAGAGAGTACTTGATTTAATTTAACCAGGCAGGTCAATTAAGAACAAATTATTTATTCACGATGACGGCCTGGCGAGAGGACAAACGGACCTCTCGAAGGGTAACAGGGAAAGGGGACAAAATAAATAAATAAAATAGAAAAAAGACAGACGATACATGCACCACAGAGGTAAGGGATATCATTAAATCACACATCAAACAAACAACCGAATATAATGACACTGGTATGTAATACATGAAGCAGAACAGACAGATTACAGTTAAAAGGCTGGGTGACAGTTGCAGGTGTGTGTAAACAACACCACGAGACAAAAAGCTACTTACATATGGTGAACAACTCACAGACTCTTTGTTTAGTTAGTAAACCAGTATGTTAACAGAATTCGGCTATAGGGCGACAATAATGTGGTCAAGAGGCATGGTTTCTATCTTGAGCCTTAACTGGCGTGGTTTATTATTCACATGGAAGAGCAGTAACACTACAGGTCTTCTCTCACTGAGAGGCTGGGGGAAAGAGAAAGACATCTCTATTTATACTCGCCACCTGGTGGTGTTCCTGAGTGTCTCCGCCTAGAGCGCCCTCTAGTGGAAACAGTTATATATGCAGTCAGACAGTTACTAGTGTAAACAGTTATATATGCAGTTAGACAGTTACTAACAATCCTACACAGAACCTCTGCCTTCAACACAGTATTTGTTTTCTCACCGGATCAACCACTAAAAAAAAAGTAAACTTGTTGTGTTTGGATCGTGTACAGATTCGGATACACTGACCCTACTGTTGTTTCTCTGTTTCTTTGAAAACTACTCTGTTCTATTTCCTCATCGTTTCCTCAATACTATACACTTCATGACAGGGCTAGTGCTTGGGTTGCTAAACTGAATACCCCCTAGACCGGCTGTAGTCCGTAATATTCAATGGGGGTCCGGGATATATCCTGGGATAATGTCTATTAATATTTGAGAAAATCTGTTTATTGATTGTCGAGGCAATCGAACCTGGACTGTGGCAGGTTCCCTCACAGCAATACAGACACACAAGTGATGAAGGTATAACAGGGGTAATGTGATGATTGTAGTTTTGTTCCATTGTGTTTTAGTGTGTAGTGTGTGTGTTTCTTTTTCCCGGCTTCCCCCTCCCTTCTCTGTTAGCTCCTCCCCTACAGCATCACAGGGGGCGTGGCTGACAAGGTGGCACACCCGGCTTCCTCCTCCCTTCTCTGTTAGCTCCTCCCCTACAGCATCACAGGGGGCGTGGCCGACCAGGTGGCACACCCGGCTTCCTCCTCCCTCCTCTGTTAGCTCCTCCCCTAGAACATCACAGGGGGGCGTGGCTGACCAGGTGGCACACCCGGCTTTCACTCATCTCATCCAAACTCCCAGACAATAACCCCCCCCCCAGTTGCTGGTGCCAATATGGTCTGTAGCAGTCTGCAGGGACCCTGACCTGCCAGCAGCCTGAGTAAATGCCCTTCTGGTGGAGCCAAAATGGCATCCACAGGTTACTTCTGGTGGAACTTCTTGTGACCGCGTCCCCGACCGCCAAGAACCTTGGTGTTGTCCTCGATGACCAGTTGAACTAGTCTGCTCACATCGCAGCGATAACCAGAACCTGCAGATTCCTCCTGAGCAACGTCAGAAGGATCCGCCCCTTCCTGACAAAAGAAGCCACCCAACTCCTCATCCAATCAACAGTCATCTCCCGCCTCAACTACTGCAACACACTGCTTGCTGGCCTCCCGGCCACCGCCACCAAGCCTCTTCAACTCATTCAGAACGCAGCGGCCCGCCTGATCTCAAACCTACCGAAGTCGGCCCATGTCACCCCACTTCTTAGGGACCTGCACTGGCTCCCCATTGCTGCATGAATCCGCTTCAAGGCCCTCGACCTGGCATACCGTGCGGCAAAGGGAACCGCTCCCGCCTACCTCCGGTCAATGGTCTCTAACTACACACTTCAAGACCCCTACGCTCTGCATCTTCTGGCCGCCTCAGACCTACTCCTATCCGAGCTCCGGGAGGGTCATCAAGGAGAACCTGCCTTTTCTCAGTCCTTGCCCCACAATGGTGGAATGAACTACCCACCCCAGTTAGGACAGCCGAAACACGTCCAATCTTCCGCCATCGACTTAAGACGCACTTCTTCAACCATTATCTGAAATAATAATATAAAAAAATAAAAATAAATATATAAATACTCTAACCCTAACTAACCTTACTGTTGTGCACTTGTCCTAATAAACTAACCTACACTGTAGCACTCAACACTTTGATGAACATTGTTACTCAGCTGATAGAGTTGTGCCCTTCCTGATGACTTGTCGTACAGAACTTGTAAGTCGCTTTGGATAAAAGCATCAGCTAAATGTAAATGGAGCCAAAATGGTGGAACGTGCACAGGTTACAGATGCTTCCCTTTCTTTGCATTCAACGTTAAAGACTGCTTTTAGTATTTGTATTGCTCTAATTTTTTTTGGCGTTTTATTGCTTTATTTCTACTGGGCAGTCCAGTAGACAGAGATAGAGGAGGAATGGGAGACAGAGTGGGGGGAAGACATTCGGCAAATAACGACGGGTTCGGGAATCGAACCCGGGTCGGCCGTGTCGCGGCTGAGCGCGCTATGTGGTTCGCCACTGGGGCGCCTGCTCTCATTTTTAATACTACCATAAGCAACAAATGGTAAATGATAAATGGTGCATTTATAGAACAGCTTTTATCCAAAGCGCTTTACAATTTGTTTCTCACATTTTACCCGTTCACTCTGATTCACACACCGTCGGCGGAGGTGACCATGCAAGGTGCCAACCTGCTCCTCGGGAGCAGTTAGGGGTTAAGTGTCTTGCTCAAGGACACACTGGCGGGAGTAGCCGGAATCGAACCGAGAACCTTCCGATTACCGCTCTACCTCCTGAGCCAGCTCTGGAAAAAGAGCGACCATTTAGATTAAACTGAATGTCTGTGTATGACTCAATTCAATTATCTAGGCCCACTGCCTCCACAAAATTAATCAGGTTATGTTTGATTCTCCCAATAATCATCATTATCATCATCATCCACATTATCATCTTCATCATCATCATCAACAACAAAATAAATGAAAAAGAAGTGAACGCTACCATTAAAAGCTTTCATGAAGTACTCTATTCCTCTCAGGGTCATTTTCCTGAGACGAACACCGTCTAGACAAAATATGACCTAAAAAGGTTAACAGAGACCGCAAGGGGGAATAAGATAAGATAAGATACGATTTCGGGCATCATAGCAGCATGGGGGAGGGGGGAGGGGAGGTACAGGTATGGGCAGGGTAATTGTGACGTATGCGGGTTGGTCATTACCATTATGGCTGTATTTATAACACCATGTGAACATCAGGTAAGTATAGGTAATATTGTGTGTGTGTGTGTGTGTGTGTGTGTGTGTGTGTGTGTGTGTGTGTGTGTGTGTGTGTGTGTGTGTGTGTGTGGTGGTGTCACTGGGAAGTAACTCCCCTGTTGTGTTTCCCTTCAGGTACTGCCTGCCCCTTCCTCTGTAAAGACTGCTGTCCAATGATGAATCAGCTGAGGACAGTCAATCATCAAGGGGCGGGTGGATAAAGACTGCTGTCCAATGATGAATCAGCTGAGGACAGTCAATCATCAAGGGGCGTGTGGATAAAGACTGCTGTCCAATGATGAATAGAATAGAATAGAATAGAATAGAAATACTTTTATTATCCTGTGGGAAATTTGACACTGCAAATCGCTCAACATTTAAACATTTAAACATTTAGACAGGACAGGTCACGAATTAGAATAATAACACAAATCAAATCAAGTTGCCTAGGATAAGAGTAGAGTAAAATAGAATAAAAATGAAATAAAATATACAGTAAATAAATACAGTAAATATATACTGAGCATGGGGGAAGGGGGGGGTACAGGTAGTAAAAAACAACACAGCAGTGTAAACAAAATTGGTCAATATAATTAACTATCTAACTAACTGAAATATATATATATATATTCACAGTATTCACAGTGTCACACAAGGTGCAGTATGCATCAGGTAGTGTATTGTCCTCCTTGGGTTCCTATTAGTCCTAGGTCAATGTCTGGCAGCCGTCGCTGCCCCCTGTTGTGGAGCCTGGAGGCCGCTAGTCAGCTGAGGACAGTCAATCATCAAGGGGCGGGTGGATAAAGACTGCTGTCCAATGATGAATCAGCTGAGGACAGTCAATCATCAAGGGGCGGGTGGATAAAGCCTGTGAGGCGGGCACCACGCGGGCCGTCTTCCAGAGATCTGCCAGTCTGGTGTTGGTTGTGTTCCACGGTGGTGTGGAAAGTGGCATCTGGAACGCTTGGGTTTCAGATGCCGTTTTGTAATAGCCTTATTTGATTGTGTGTGTGTGTTGTGTAGGGCTGTCTTAAACACTTTGGGTGCCATGGGTTAAATTCATGATATACCATAGATTGCCAGCTCTATTTGTCTATGGAGAAGTACCCCTTCTTTGCATGGCTATAACTTTTTAAATTCTATTGCTACATTGCCATTATTAGGGCCCATTCAAAGTCCTATATGTATTGTTCATTGTGTAGCAACGTTAAACTTTTTCATTCACATATTCATAGTAAAGTATGGTCTAATGTATAAGTATGTTTTCATCTCTTTCTGCAGCTTTCTCCAGAACGTGATCTATAGCCCCAAATGCATTATATTGATGATGAAATACAGTTTGATGGCAATCGGGGCGATATAAAAAATTTCAATTGGACGTACTTCTAGAATTATCTACGTATGATCTGATGATGACCGGATGGGCGGGGGATCGTTTATAATTCCGTGGGCAGCGTTATATCATTCATCTAGTGTGGGTCATATGTTCATCATAACAGTTTATATGGAACACGTTCAACAATAACGCTGAATCTTACAGAATCTTCCTCGCGCTGTTGGACGATCAGCGTGGTGTAGACCGTTTTCGATTATGAGATGTTTATCCTGATGAACCATTTCCAGCTTGTATAATACTATATACGTCCAAATCATGTTGTTTATCGAGTTATTGGCAATGGGTCGCTATATATTGTGACGAGCCAGAGTGCCGGCAGCCAAACCGAGTGCCCGGAAGTAATATGGCCGACCAGCACAACCTCCACAGCACTTCCTGTTTGGCGATTGCGCCGATCGGCCACCAGATGGCGCTCCTGAACCGCCAGAGAGCTCAGTGGGTCCTCCTGGTGGATCTCAGGCCAGCGGAGGGGAAATATGAATCCGATCACAGATTTTTGAAATATTGATATTAAAGACGCTGTAAAGCGTCCTTCGGCAACTTGAGCATGGCCGGGAATGACGCTGTAAAGCGTTTCCCGGCAGTTAAAGTGTTAAATACTTCAAAGCTTCAAAGCTTCGTTCGATGGGCATGGGATTCGAATATGAAAATAAAATTCGATTATCAAAAAAAATATATATATATATGCTATATTTTTTTCCATTTTTTTGCAAAATCAACTCTGCCTCTCTTTGTTAACTACAACAAGCAATGCTGTTTGTTATTTAAGATGAGGTCGGACTCTGCACTGACAGATTTGTGTTCATTGTGCTGCTTTTATAAAGCCTCAAATGATGGCTTACAATATTTCATGAAAGCAAAGTGTTTTGTTTGTCTAAGATTTTAAAAGGTTTAAACTTTACAGCACTGACAAAGTTGAACAAAGTGCTGTACAAGTCCCATAACTTAAACATTTTAAATAAAAATAAAAATATATATTTAATTATAATCTTTTTAATAAAAATTTTTATCTCGAAGCTTCGAATTAAAATTGAATCTCGGCCCTGAAGCTTCGAATTCCAAAAAAATTATCGAAGGTCAGCCCTAGTGTTGTGCTGGGTGATTCCCCAGTTTCCCCAACCATGTGGGTTGGGAGTTGTGTCCTGTGACACGTCGATAACGTGTGTTTGTTTAGTGTGTGTTTGTCTTGTAGTATGTCCCTGTTTGTTCTCCCCTCCCCTTGTGTGTTAATTGTGATGGTGGGTTCATTCCCTTTTCCCTTTTGGGATATCATTTATAACGCCTTTATTATTTCTTCCTGCCGGGACCCGTGCTAAAAGCACCTACTGGACGGGTTGTCACTCACAGCAACCCGGTCCAGCTACCATACAGGGTAACTTCATACGTCTATAAAACATATACATCATTTATATACAATATTTATAGACCTTCGGGCGGCTGGGTGGCGCAGCGGACATTGCGCTTGTCACCAACGCAAGAGACACCGGGTTCGAATCCGGCTGTCGGCGTTGCCTCCGGCTTGGGCCGGCCGTCATACTAACTCAATTGGCAGAGTCAGCGGGTGGAAGTCGATGGGTGGTAATCTGGACGTTGTGGACAGCGACTCCTACAGGTCGGTTGGGCGACGCCTGCACAGTAGAGACAGGAAATGGCGGGGTAGTGTGAGCCTCCCACACGTTACACCTCGCCAATGAGAGTCCGCGCTGGCAGGCAAAAATATGTGACAGGCTGCCTCCTCGTGTATCTGAGGGGACATGTGATGCAAGGCTTCTATCCTCCCTACAACCGGCCAGTGGGGGGCATATGCGAGCAACGTTCAAGACAGGGGAGGGGAGAATTGGCACAGCGAAATTGGGATGGGAGAAAAATTGAAAAAGAGACCTTCGTATGTGACAGTAATAGTAGAAGACATTAATATAGGCGATACAATTGGTTGAATTTAGAGGAAGCTGCTGTATAGCAGAAAAATAAATACACTCATATATTATATACAGTACATAGACATGT
>NC_140175.1:12399137-12447430 GCF_963971535.1 Notolepis coatsorum | reverse complement strand
CTCCTTATTAGCACATATCAGTACCCCTTATTAGCACATATCAGTACCCCTTATCAGCACATATCAGTACCCCGTATTAGCACATATCAGTACCCCTTATTAGCACATATCAGTACCCCTTATCAGCACATATCAGTACCCCGTATTAGCACATATCAGTACCCCTTATTAGCACATATCAGTACCCCTTATTAGCACATATCAGTACCCCTTATTAGCACATAGCAGCACCCCGTATTAGCACATATCAGTACCCCTTATTAGCACATATCAGTACCCCTTATTAGCACATATCAGTACCCCGTATTAGCACATATCAGCACCCCGTATTAGCACATATCAGTACCCCTTATTAGCACATATCAGTACCCCTTATTAGCACATATCAGTACCCCGTATTAGCACATATCAGCACCCCGTATTAGCACATAGCAGCACCCCGTATTAGCACATATCAGCACCCCGTATTAGCACATAGCAGCACCCGTATTAGCACATATCAGCACCCCGTATTAGCACATATCAGCACCCCGTATTAGCACATAGCAGCACCCCAGCACCTTCAGCCACCATTATGGGATCATGATTACGCCAGCAGATAATTTATTTTATTTTATTTTTTTATTGTTGTTACTCAAATCCTCTTTTGTTACATTTTTTATTTAATTTCAAACCTTTATTTAAACTCAAAAGGCAACTGAGGTTTTCCGCATTTACAGTCACGTCCAGTGTACACGTACAAAAATTAACAAAAGAAAAGCATGTAAAATCATAACAATAAGGCAACTGTGATGAACCGCTGTATGTGGGTCTGGTTTCAGTTTATTCCTGTGAGCTATGGATTTATTTGGGGTTTATTTAGGTTTACTCTTGTGAGCTGTCAATCACCAGACTCTCTGTGGGTTAATTGCCAATGCGTCATGGCAGGTGTGTGGGCTTGATTGGCACCCTGATTGGTGTCAGGTGTGCAGTGTCAACTAGGCTTGGTCTCCTGTATTTCAGACACTTGTTCACGTTGGTCCTCAGTAGTAGAGGAGTGTTACTGGAGTCCTGCTTCTAGGTTTCTCTCTGAAGTGCTTTTGTTTTCCCTCAGCCTTTCAACTGCAGTGGTGGTTGTTTTGGAGTTGTCTCCATTCCTCTGACCCTTGTGTTTAGTGGTTCAGTAGCTTTGTGATACGAGTGGTTACCCCTCTGGGGGGAACTTTAAGAATCCCCTTTTTGTGTGTCTGCGTGTGTCCAACCCCCCCCCCCCCCCCCCCCCCCCACCCCCTAGAGCTAGAGGGGCATCATGAAGAAGGAGCTATCCCCTTTGGACCAACGGATTGCCAGCATAATTGACCTGTCTCAAACCCTGCCCCTTTTCTTGATCCTCCAATCACAACTGTCGCTTACCTCGGACAAACCAAGTTTGTCCGAGGTAAGCGACAGTTGTGATTGGAGGATCAAGAAAAGGGGCAGGGTTTGAGACAGGTCTATTGGAGACATGGAGCTGTCTGGCATCTGGCACGGTGACACGACCTCATTACCGCAGAAAAAGGAGGGTAGAAATAATTTGGTTGTCAACCATTTTATTAGGAAACATGACGCAAAACAATATTTAACCTTATGATTTGAATTTTCTTTTTTGCAAATAAAAATACATCTAATGAAATGGCCTATTCCACAGACAACTCGGCTGAGTTGCCCAGTCCAGCAGGGAGCGTCCAGACCCTCTTCGGCGTGCCATGGGAGCCAAGGGTGTTGACCGAAGCAGTCCTAGAAAATCAGCGACACACAACACGTGCCATTATGGAAATAAGGGACAAGCTTACAGCAGACCTTTGCACGGTGATCAACTACTCACTAAAGCAGATTGCTGCCTGTGCAGCAGCCCAAAGAATGGTAAATAAAAAGTACGTTAACCACTGTTTGCCGTTGGTGTCATTGATAACCATGCTGGTTTGGAAACAGCACAGCACAGGAAGGCCCTCCAGAGAGTGGTGCGCTCAGCAGAGCGTACGTACTATGGGTATTGCACTACCACCCCTGCAGGACTTATATAACAGGAGGTGCAAATCCAGAGCCTGCAGAATAATGAAAGACCCACACCACCCCAACAACAGCCTGTTCAAGCTGCTGCGGTCAGGCAAGCGCCTACGTACAACAAGAACAGAGAGACTGCGGCTCAGCTTCTTCCCCCAGGCCATCAGAACACTGAACTCTCCACACACAAGCACACATGAGCATACACACACATGCTGCAATCGCTTTAAACAAAATGTCACTTTAAACTAAATGGAAATGTCACTTTAAAGGAATGAGGAATATAAAGGTCACTTTAAGGAAAGAACCGATGTGGTTCTTGTATAGTATAGTTTAGATATAGTAAGTATAGCATAATGACAGAGTTAAAACTGTATATTGTATAGTAGTGTACATAGGACCCAGTGCGTTCTCAAGAATTTAGCATGTCTATTTTTCTATCTTATGTCTTCTTATTACCTTTTTTTTTGTCTTATCTATTTTATTATTAGTATTATTGCACAATCGATGCGGGCATGATTCACTGTATAAACCTCTTGAATCTTGTAATTACACTCATGTCTCTATTTTACAATTAACTATACTTAAGTATGAGTCATAGCGAACACGTCGGCTGCATTAAAGCTAATTCCGTCCGTTGCAGTTTTCCTATTCTACCACTTACTGTAGTGCCATGTACGAACAATCTCAAGCACACGTTCATATTGATATATATAATTTAGAAATGATCGTATGCACGGTTTACGCACATTTCTGATAAATGAGGGCCTAGGGATTTAAGAGTTGAGCGAGGCCACAGCATGCCTATAAATTATATCACTCTAGAGTCTAGACTGTCCAAGACTGATAAGAAAACTGCTTCGACAACTCTCTTCCTACTCATCTGTTTCTGTATAGGAAGAATTTGCAACTTGGAGGCGAGATTGTTGGATAAAAGCGCTATAAAAAAGCAGCCATTTACCATTTATATTACATTCAGTGACTCTCTCTCTCAATGCTAGAAGCACGTAGATATGTGTAAACCATCATATTCAATGTTTTCTGGCTCTAGAACGCATCATACATGAACCAATAAGGGGTAATAATCCCTGGAGAGTAATAAAGGACATTTGTAAATTCTCATCATCGTAGTATTGCTGTGTTTGTATCAGGGTGGGTGGGTGTTGATTTATATTTTGCATTTATTGGTTTAAAATACAGAGACAGTGCATATTAAGGAACATTTTACTGTAAATATGCCAGTTTAGCCAGGTTGGCTAATTTTCAACTGTAGTCTCTGGGGCTGGTGACATGAGCACTACAATAATTAAGACATAGTACAATAATTAAAACACAGTAGGAATCAGTAGGTTACAATACACTAAAATACATTTTAAATACATCACAACCCCTCAGTTAAAATGGTCGCACACCTGACCATCTCTCAACCATGATTTTAAGTTCGATTTAAATTAAATGTATCTTTGATACTCCCTGAGCCGTGTTGGCAGACTGTTCCAGGTGTGGGCTGCTCTCACGGAAAAGGCTGCCTGACTAAAAGCAGACCTCCTGTTTGGGACTACACAGTCCCCTCTGACTACAGACCTGGTATATCTGTCAGCAGATGCTTTCTGTTTTTATGAAAGTACAGAGGACATATGAAAGTACAGAGGACATTATGCGACTGCCATCGGAGACGTCTAAACTAAGACTCCAGCTCAGCGGGATTCCTGACCGTATCGGCCACCAGTGCCGACGGTATTTCTGTTTGTAACAGTACAGTATAAAGAACCACTGTATACTTGTTCTGACACACACAACCCGCCCCATGAGGAAGGGACGTGCTGTCCACAGCTGTGAGATCCTTAAACATTGTTCATTCACACTCTGGAATAAAAACCCTGAAAGACTAAATTCTCTTTTCTATCTTTTAAAAGTCTAAATTAGAACGCCAGTGTCTTGGTCTACGACGTCCTACATTGTCCTGACAACACCAACAACAAGTGCAGCCATGTTTTTCAGCTTCATGTGCTCCACATAGCAGCACCCCTTATCAGCACATAGCAGCACCCCTTATCAGTACATATTATTAGCACCCCCCCATTATGGGATCATGATTACGCCAGCAGATTATCTATTTTATTGTTGTTACTCAAATCCCTTTTAGTTTACATTTGTACCAGCTGCCACAACGTGTTGGAACTCTGTTTGATTTTGCGACTATAAAGCTATGAAGTACTACACTAGTGCCTTCTGTGATTCTGGTTTGATGGACGTACAGTTTCGCTGCGTCTCATCCACAGATCCCCTCCTCAGTATTCCTGCAGGAGCACTTGGTTCAAAGGACACTGAGACGGACGAAGAGCCACTCATGTTTATTAATTAAGGGGACATACTGTACAGTACATGCATTTTCTTCAAACAACTCCATAGGGTTGAGAACCATACGCTAAATCAGTGGTTCTCAAACTATGGGTCGCGACCCAAAGTGGGGTCGTGGGTGGGTGACAGCACATTGGCAAGTAAAAAAGAAAATAATAAGGGCGGCTGGGTGGCGCAGCGGACATTGCGCTCGTCACCCACGCAAGAGACACCGGTATCGAATCCGGCTGTCAGCGTTGTCTCCGGCTTGGGCCGGCCGTCATACTGACTCAATTGGCAGAGCCAGCGGGAGGGGAGTCGATGGGTGGTAGTCTGGTCGTTGTAAAACAGCGACCCCTACAGGTCGGTCAGGGCACCTGCACAGCAAAAGACAGGAAAATGGCGGGGGCAGTGTGAGCCTCCTACACGTTACTCCTCGCCAATGAGAGTCCGCGCTGGCAGGTGAAAAGAAGTGACTGGCTGCCTCCACATGTATCGGAGGGGACATGTGATGGGCTTCTATTGTCCCTACGATCAGCCAGTGGGGGGCACATGCGAGCAACGATCAAGACACGGGAGGGGAGAATTGGCTAGGCTAAATTGGGATGGGAGAAAATTTTGAAAAAAGGAGGAGAAAAAGTGGATCATATTTTGGATAAATATGCCTCGTTTTATAAATGTGTATTGATAACATAGTGCTGTAATAAAAATGTCTAATAAATATGCATGATCAAATTCAACGTGTGCTTTTATTGTGATATTCCTTAATTCCAAGTTGAAAGTACACGATACATTAAGTGTGGGGTCGCCAAAAAAAATCCTAAATAAAATGGGGTCATGGTATAAAAAAGTGGGAGAACCCCTGCGTTAAATTAACGTATTCAAATCACAAACATTAAAATGCTACTTGTGGTTGTGCCAGTTTCCCCTTGGATGCCAATAAGGGTCGTCCCATCTGCCTTTTCCTTTCTCTCTCCTCCTCCCCGTGCTGTTCGGAGTACCGGTACTCCACAACCTCATTATATCTTTTCTTTGGCCTTTTGGAACCCCCAGGCCATTGGGTTGTAGTAGTGGATGACTCTGGAGCAGAGGTAGTGGATGACTCTGGAGCAGAGGTAGTAGATGACCCTGGAGCAGAGGTAGTGGATGACCCTGTAGCAGAGGTAGTGGATGACTCTGGAGCAGAGGTAGTGGATGACTCTGGAGCAGAGGTAGTGGATGACTCTGGAGCAGAGGTAGAGGATGACCCTGGAGCAAAGGTAGTGGATGACTCTGGAGCAGAGGTAGTGGATGACTCTGGAGCAGAGGTAGTGGATGACTCTGGAGCAGAGGTAGTGGATGACCCTGGAGCAGAGGTAGAGGATGACCCTGGAGCAGAGGTAGTGGATGACTCTGGAGCAGAGGTAGTGGATGACTCTGGAGCAGAGGTAGTGGATGACTCTGGAGCAGAGGTAGTGGATGACTCTGGAGCAGAGGTAGTGGATGACCCTGGAGCAGAGGTAGTGGATGACTCTGGAGCAGAGGTAGTGGATGACTCTGGAGCAGAATATATATTTATATATATTTTATTTATATTTAATATATTAAATTTTTTTTAATTGCTAATTAAAATTAAATAAATTTATTTATTATTTAAATGCCTATATATCATATTCGACGCAGACGGTAGGCTATATATAGCTCATTTTGTTATTAATCTTATTAAACTCACCTCCGGTTTTGGGGATATTATAGCCTCCGGATTCTATTGCCCCCTTCCCTCTGGACAGTGTCCCGGCGATACTCCCTGTGTATTCTGTTATTATAACAAACCGACCCTCTGATTCAGTTCTCAATAATAGTCGGGCCAGACTTGCTGAAGAGGCGCTCCTCTGAACAACTATATGTGACGTCCCCCTCTCCTCCATGGGTGATGGTGAAGCTCCTTTCAGTGGCAGATCCTGCATTCTACCTTTTGGGGATCATCTGAAACGGTGTTCTGCGAAATTCTACTACCTGCTGGCACGCATGGCGCACGCATGCGCATGACCCACAATCGTTCACACTACATCCTGCCACCTTGCTGACGAACGTCTTGTTGAGTCTTGTTGTTGATATATATCTTAAACAATATCTTAAACATATGTTTTTCATTGCACCTTTTGAACTGTATACATGTAAATATTTGCAGCCGAATGTATTTGTAGATGATAAAATGTCGGTACACCTGTTGGAATTCGGAGTGAACTATAGGGTGACGTCACCCAGCTGTCCAAACATATAGGCGATTCGCGCTACAGCAGCAGTTCTCAGCAGAGTAGTAGAATTTCGCAGAACACCGGCTCGGACAGGTGACAGGCAGCGCGACTCGAGTGAGCTGCTCAGCAGCCTCGGCTGGAGATGCATCCAGCTGCAGGACCACAGCACCGACACTCTCAGGACCGTGACACTTTGCGGACCCACACTCTCCAGACCCTCGCTCCCATTGGCTGATTTGGGTCACGTGACCGTCCCACTCCAATTCAGCCATTGGGTGGGACGGTCACGTGACCCAAATCAGCCAATGGGAGCGAGGGTCTGGAGAGTGTGGGTCCGCAAAGTGTCACGGTCCTGAGTGTGTCGGTGCTGTGGTCCTGCAGATGGATACTATTGCTCGGCTGCGCAATGCATTGCGGTTTGTGACGTCGGCCGATTTTTTTATTTTAAATATAAGAGGGTATTGGAACGAGGCATTAAATTAACAACATTTAAAACATGTTTTAAATAATAATCTTTGAAAGATAAAAAATTAAAAATTAAAAATAATATTTTTTTATTTTTTATTTTTTTATCTTTGAATTGCAGGACATTGTTTAGTTGTTGTGGGACGCGGGACAAACGGCCCAATATCAGGACTGTCCCGCTAAGGCGTTTCTTAAAAAACAGCAGTCAGCTTGGATGCACGTACTCGCGGTCTTCTCTCCTCCAGCTTCTCTCCTTGTTGACACACGCGCAGCTGGGGCATTGCCCCCCTCCTCCCCTCCCCTCACAGACCTGTCTTGTCAACACAAAATCCTCTCACTCGCTCCAAGTGCAGAGCCTCGACAGCTCTTCTTTCAACGTCACTGAATCATTGTGTTTCCTGGTTTCTCAAGGGTGCAGGGAGACCATCTGGCCGCTTGTATGCGTCTCAGCATCAATGGGCCCCCTACTAGTGAAGTCCCCGACCAAAGAGCCCTGGAGCTTTTCTTTCAAAAGCCCAGGAAAATGAAATGCTCTAAGGCAGAATGTAGCCTATGCCACTGAGACTTCTTAGGTGTAAAGTGCTGTTGTAGTGTTATGATTTGTGTATGTTAGACAGTTAGTATGTTAGTATCTATATTATCTATTGTCACAGGGAACTAGCCAGCATTCCGATTTGTTGGTCCCAAAAGTGGGTCTCTCGGGTGGGTATGTTGTCTATTCCCTATCCCCCCCCCCCCCCCCCCCCTTCCCCAGGAGAAATCAAAATGCGCCGCCCCCGCGTATGTCGTGGACATTATCTTCTTTGATGGGTACCAGGATGCAATTACTCAGGTGCAGTGAACCTGGCCGTCAACACTCAGCCCCCTCCCCCAATCCTGGAGGTAAACAGAACCACCTGGTGTTGACTGACGAGCTCATTAAAAGATTGTGTCAATAGCCAACTTGACCCCCCCCCCCCCCCCCCCCCCCCCCCTTAGCACACCTGATATTCTGCCAAGTCTCTCTCCTGTAACACCCCCGGGCGTGATAGATGGGACCTAACACCTTCTCATCTTGATAGAGCCTGTAATGATGTTTGCTCAAGGCAGAGTATATTATTATTCATTTTTTTTTTATCCACTTTTTATCCTCTTTTTCTATTTTTCTCCCATCCCAATTTCGCCGTGCCAATTCTCCCCTCCCCTGTCTTGAACGTTGCTTGCATATGCCCCCCACTGGCCGGTTGTAGGGAGGATAGAAGCCTTGCATCACGTGTCCCCTCCGGTACACGAGGAGGCAGCCTGTCACATCTTTTCACCTGCCAGCGCGGACTCTCATTGGTGAGGTGTAACGTGTGGGAGGTCACACTACCAAAGTGGATAAAAAAATATATATATATCATTGTGTGAGATCGTTTCTGATGTGCATCCTCTCCCTCCCGTCCAGTGTCTTGTCTTGAATTAACTTCTGCCGGCGAGGGGATTCATTTTCTGTCTGGAAACAAGTTACTTTTTTCTGATGTGTATCTGACTAACAGAGAAAGGTGGAATGAAGCAGAGGGGAAGGTGAGAGGTTTAGAGAGAGAGGGATAGAGGGAGAAAGGGAGGGAGGGAGGGAGAGAGAGAGGGGGGAGAGAGAAGAGGGAGGGAGGACTTTGCTCTGTATCGTCAATCAATGGTCAAATAAATATTTGATTAAGGAATATAATATGTCTTTTTGTATTATTTCTGTGTATCAGCAAAATGTATAGATTTTTATGTTAGACATTAAGGGAAATTAAGATTATCAGATTTTTTACAAACTGCCGCTTATCAACTAACCGGTTAATCGGCAGGTGACTTATGTTGCTCAGTAGTTGCTGATGTCTGCTCAGGAGGTTTGAGTGTTTGCTCAGACCGGAATTTTTTTTGAGGGAACATTGGTAGTGGCAGTGGATGAGCCTGGAGCAGAGGTAGTGGATGAGCCTGGAGCAGAGGTAGTGGATGAGCCTGGAGCAGAGGGAGTGGATGAGCCTGGAGCAGAGGTAGTGGATGGCCCTGGAGCAGAGGTAGTGGATGAGCCTGGAGCATAGGTAGTGGATGACCCTGGAGCAGAGGTAGTGGATGACCCTGGAGCAGAGGTAGTGGATGACCCTGGAGCAGAGGTAGTGGATGACCCTGGAGCAGAGGCAGTGGATGACCCTGGAGCAGAGGGAGTGGCCCTGGAGCAGAGGTAGTGGATGAGCCTGGAGCAGAGGTAGTGGATGAGCCTGGAGCAGAGGCAGTGAATGACCCTGGATCAGCTTTAAACTGTCCAGTACTACATCACACACATTTACATTTAGTCATTTAGCTGAATGCTTTTATCCAAAGCGACTTACAAGTTCTGTACGACAAGTCATCAGGAAGGGTACAACTCTATCAGCTGAGTAACAATGTTCATCAAAGTGTTGAGTGCTACAGTGTAGGTTAGTGTATTAGGACAAGTGCATGACAATAAGGTTAGTTAGGGTTAGATTTTATTTAATTTATTTATTTATTATTATTCTTTTTCAGATAATGGTTGAAGAAGTGCGTCTTTAGTCGACGGCTGTCCTAACTGGGGTGGGGTAGTTCATTCCACTATTGTGGGGCAAGGACTGAGAAAAGGCAGGTTCTCCTTGATGATGCGCACGCACGCACGCACACACACACACACACACACACACACACACACACACACAAAATGCTTATTTATGTCCACATGAACAGAAGTACAAGGAGGCCTCATACAAAGGACATAAACACTGCCAGTGCAGTCAGTCAGGTACAAGGTGCATGGACGGCAGAATCATGGGAAAAGGTAACAGCGCCTCCTCCAAATTGAGCGGCTTCCTATAATTGCTGATACTGAGCAGTACCTGGCTAACTGCTTGGCCTTCCTTTTGGGGAGACCGGCTATTTGTAGGCCCCTCACAACCAACTTGTGCACATGCGCTAGGCTGCCAAAGATAAAAACTAGGAGTTTACATCTGTAGCTTAGCTGTGAGATGGTCTGCTGTAGCTGTTGGTATTTCAGCATTTTGGTTAGAAAGGCTTCTTCTAAGCTGTAATCAAAAGTACAGCCAACCTCAAGAATGGACACCTCCCTAAGGTGTTCATTTACAACAAATACATCAGGGGTGTTAGCTGTAATATTAGAGAACACAGAATCGTCATTGCACAGGTTGAACATGCTTGGCTTCACAGTAGAATGCTTAAACAGCGTGACGGAAGACCTAAAAATTGAAGAGATATCTTTCGCTATCAAATCTACTATTCTGTGTGACGGCACTGACGGGGTCCTTCTCCTCTCCCCTCCAAACTCACAACAATGATGGCGTAGTCGGAATAAGTGGTGTTGAGGTTGCTTTATTGCCCAGCCTTCCAAGGTGCAGCGGTGACATTTCATACTAGTGTGCCATAAACAAAGTAACAAAAACTATACTACTACCTCTGCAGTCTGTCAGGTGTGTTCCACAATAACATCACTCTGACAGCCAAAACACTTACTGTGTGGAGCTCCCCTGGTTACCCTATTTGTAACCGTGGTTCTGGTGGAGCCCCACACAGAGACAAACAGACTAACAACACTTACGGCGCTTCCCTCTGTATACTTTCACTGTACACTAACGCAGGCAAGAACAAACACTCCTTGGGCCGCAGCCCTCATGAAAACCCTGGACTCCTCCCCCTCCACAGGTGCCACACATAATTAATTAAACAAACTACACAGGTGCTACACATCAAATTAAATAGCAGTTTCCTATACACATTAAAATCAGACAACCTTCAACACCAATACCCTCACAACCCAATAAATAAATACATATGCACAACCCAATAAATAAATATATGTACACAACACAACACAATAAGTAAATATATGTATGAATAAATATGAATGTATAAATATATGTATGAATGCATGTATGATAAGATTAATGAGTATGTATGCATGTTTGATTATGTATGAATGTATATGATGAGTGAATGTTGTGTGTATGTGTGCGTGCGTGCATGCTGCCCCGGAGTCAGTGACAGACCCACTCTGTCACATTCTGTCATGCCTACATATGTAGAGGCCCCTGTAAACATGGCAACCATTTAAGATGTGGGACATGGTTTCAGCTATTTGGTCATTGCCATGATGAATACAGTGAGGAGCATGACTGCCTGGAAACCAGATGGAGAGATTCAGTTTAGATGGTAGGACCTGTAATCTCGCTTTCAGAGTAAAGATAACAATGCACTCATGCCCTCCAGAACATTTACAACAAGCGGTGCAAGGGGAAGGCTAAGAATTATTAAGGACTCGAGCCACCCGAACAACTGCCTCTTTGAACTGCTGCGGTCAGGCAAGCGATACCGGAGTCTTAAGGCGAGCACAGAAAGACTCAGAAGAAGCTTCTATCCCCAGGCCATCAGGCTGCTAAACGAACAATAAACACTATGCAACAACCATCAAATGCACACAGCACACACACCCACACGCACACACTCACTTAAACAAACAACACACTGCAGCACCCACTCTCCACACTTTAGATCACACAAACACACTTTATATTTATTGATAAAGGATTTGCACTACAACTCGTACACCTACTGTAAATTGTACCTAAATTGCACCTCATCCTATTTCTGCCTTGCACTATATAGTATTGTATATTAGTACACTACACAGTATAGTATATTGTATGGTAACTCAGTTACGTCTACTCTGCATCGAACATTGTACATATGTCTATACTGAACACTGTGACCTCATTTTTTTACTTCTAATTTACATGCTATACTATGTTATCTTATTTCATACTTATCTTGTCTAGCACAGTCTCTGGAGCATAACAGTAAGAAGCATTTTGTATAAAAGTATTCTGTACTTCTGTATGACAACTATTAAAGAAACTTAAACTTAAACTTAAACTATCTATGGAAACATTTTTGAACACAGAGTGAGAGAGAGAATGGTCCGCAGCAGAGAGACACGCAGTCTTCCCCTGCAGTCTCAACTCAGTCCATTGTTCCCGCTGTCTTTGCTGTACAGGAGGTGACCTCGGGCATTAGTCAGTGCAAGTTGGTGATCCATTCCACACACACAGACATAGATGCTCTGACAGAGATACTGGGGTCAGATATAATATTCTCTGAGACAGCCACTGCCTCAGAGTTAGACCCCACCCACTCCAGGGTAACATCAGCCCAGCAACACATGTCATTAAGGACACACACACACACACACACACACACACACACACACACACACACACACACACACACACACACACACACACACACACACACACACACACACACACACACACACACACAATAATAATAATATAAACTGTAGCCCACGCACACACACACTTATAATAGTAAAGGTTTATAGAGCATGGGGGGTATGTTATAGCAAGCTTGACTTGTGCACCGAATAAAGCCTAGAGTTAGAGAGCCTCTTAAAATCTGGAACATGGGACTGCAGTAAAACAGCTGTCGCCGGGGGTTGACTGACTCAGAAGTGCAGAAGTCAGGATTACTCCGTTAGCCAGCTTTGTGAAATACCATCCCAGATGTGTCGGCTATAGCTGTTGTGTTTACACAAGTCATCTACTACTGGCTGGCTGAATCATCAAACTGGTGCCTCACGATGGGACAGCCTCTCGGTGGGACAGCCTCTTGGTGGCACAGCCTCCCTACTGTTATGATGGTATGGTATGGTTTATCCTTAATCCCCGAGGGGAAACATGGTTTGCCACCAGAGCGAGTACAAATACACAAACAAGAAACAATAACATACAGTATAGTACAAGTTACATAACACAGTAGAAAGAAAAGAAAAGAGAGCCTCACACAATACAGAACTAGCGTTGTTCGTTAAATAATTTAACAGCAGCGGGAACAAAGAACCTTCTCAGTCTCTCAGTAGAGTAGAGTAGAGGCATCAAAAGCCTGTCGCTAAACGAGCATCAAATACAGCACACACGGTGGCACAGTGGTTGGCACTGCTGCCTCACAGCAAGAAGGTCCTGGGTTCGAACCCCAGCAGGGGGCCTTTCTGTGTGGAGTTTGCATGTTCTCCCTGTGTTCGTGTGGGTTTCCTCTGGGTTTCCTCCCACACCATAAAGACATGCATGGTAGACAGGGATTAGCTCAAATCTGATGATGATTTACATTGATGTGGAAGATGTTCATTAATATGCACTGTCCCTGGGTAAAAAATAGAAGAGTAGAGTTCAGTTTAGTCCTTGTTTGCTTGGCTATAGTGATCTCCAAGGAATCAGGGGGAAGGCCAATCACTGAGCCAGCCTTTTTAATCATTTCGTTTATACGTTTTTTTCACTTTATTTTTTTTAAAGATTAATTTTTTTGCGTTTATCGCTTTATTCTACTGGGCAGTCCAGTAGAGAGAGAGAGAAAGAGGTGAAACGGGAGACAGAGTGGGGGGAAGACATTCGACAAATAACGACGGGTTCGGGAATCGAACCCGGGTCGGCCGCGCCGCGACTCAGCGCGTTATGTGGTTCGCCACTGGGGCGCCCGTTTTTTTTTCACTTCTGAAGAAGTGACTGATGCTGATGTCAAAAGATCTAAGCTTCCTCAAGTGAAAAAGTCTAGACTGGGCTTTCTTGAACACAGAATCTGTGTTCTTCTTCCAATCCAGTTTACTGTCCAAGTGGACACCGAGATACTTATAAGACTGGACTATTTCTACCTCCTGCCCCTTAATGATGACAGGAGAGACATTCACCTTCTTCCGACTGAAGTTGATAACTAGCTCTTTGGTCTTTTCAACATTAAGCTGTAAAAGATTGGCATCACACCAATGAACAAATGAGTCGATCTCCTTTTTATAGGCCTGGTCATTACCTTTGTTGATGAGACCGATCAGAGCCATATCATCTGAGAATGTCTGCATATGGCAGATGGCCTCGCTGTGTCTGCAGTCCGCAGTTTAAAGAATAAAGAAAAAAGGAGCTAAAACTGTTCCCCGAGGGGCTCCAGTTTTGGCCAGATAACATCTGGACATATGCCTTTGCATCTGTGTTTCTTGTAAACTCTCCAGTTGCTAAGCAATCTTTCAAAACACGCGCCACCAACTGTTTTAAACCTCTTTTATTCTATTTTTAATTTAGTTTTCCTTCTGCTGTGAAGCACCTTGAGAGCTCACTGAGTTTAAAGTGTGCTATATAAATTAAATCTATTATTATCAACTAGCTAAACCACTATGATACAACGGCCCCAGACAGCTTTGGCTAGGTTGTGAAAGGTGGCTGTCTCAGCCAAGACAATGGAGACACTCAATGTGCGCCAGGCGGGCCACAGCACGGCTAAACCCTGGCTAGTGGAGACGAGGCCACAGCACGGCTAAACCCTGGCTAGTAGAGACGAGGCCACAGCACGGCTAAACCCTGGCTAGTGGAGACGAGGCCACAGCACGGCTAAACCCTGGCTAGTGGAGACGAGGCCACAGCATGACTAAACCCTGGCTAGTGGAGACGAGGCCACAGCATGGCTAAACCCTGGCTAGTGGAGACGAGGCCACAGCACGGCTAAACCCTGGCTAGTGGAGACGAGGCCACAGCACGGCTAATCCCTGGCTATAGTGGAGACAAGGCCACAGCACGGCTAAACCCTGGCTAGTGGAAACGAGGCCACAGCACGGCTAAACCCTGGCTAGTGGAGACGAGGCCACAGCACGGCTAAACCCTGGCTAGTGGAGACGAGGCCACAGCACGGCTAAACCCTGGCTAGTGGAGACGAGGCCACAGCACGGCTAAACCCTGGCTATAGTGGAGACAAGGCCACAGCACGGCTAAACCCTGGCTAGTGGAGACGAGGCCACAGCACGGCTAAACCCTGGCTAGTGGAGACGAGGCCACAGCACGGCTAAACCCTGGCTAGTGGAGACAAGGCCACAGCGCGGCTAAACCCTTCTTCTTCTTTCGTGTAACGTCAGAGGTCCAACTCCGTATCTTGTAGCCATGCCCTTAACTCTGGTCCCACATCAAAGAGGCTGGCTTCCGAGGGTGGTTTGTATAGGGGGCAGATGGTCAGGATGTGGTCAACAGTCTGCTCAGGGTCTCCACACTCACATGCAGCGCTGTCTGCCAGGCCCCACTTCTTTAATGATGCTTTAAAGCGACCAACCCCAGATCTTAAACCCTGGCTAGTGGAGACGAGGCCACAGCACGGCTAAACCCTGGCTAGTAGAGACGAGGCCACAGCACGGCTAAACCCTGGCTAGTGGAGACAAGGCCATAGCACGGCTAAACCCTGGATAGCGGAGACGAGGCCACAGCACGGCTAAACCCTGGCTAGTGGAGACGAGGCCACAGCACGGCTAAACCCTGGCTAGTGGAGACGAGGCCACAGCACGGCTAAACCCTGGCTAGTGGAGACGAGGCCACAGCACGGCTAAACCCTGGCTAGTAGAGACGAGGCCACAGCACGGCTAAACCCTGGCTAGTGGAGACGAGGCCACAGCACGGCTACACCCTGGCTAGAGGAGACAAGGCCACATCACGGCTACACCTTGGCTAGAGGAGACAAGGCCACAGCACGGCTACACCCTGGCTAGTGGAGACGAGGCCACAGCACGGCTAAACCCTGGCTAGTGGAGACAAGGCCACAGCACGGCTAAACCCTGGCTAGTGGAGACAAGGCCACAGCACGGTTAAACCCTGGCTAGTGGAGACGAGGCCACAGCACGGCTAAACCCTGGCTAGTGGAGACGAGGCCACAGCACGGCTAAACCCTGGCTAGTGGAGACAAGGCCACAGCACGGCTAAACCCTGGCTAGTGGAGACAAGGCCACAGCACGGCTAAACCCTGGCTAGTGGAGACGAGGCCACAGCACGGCTAAACCCTGGCTAGTGGAGACGAGGCCACAGCACGGCTAAACCCTGGCTAGTGGAGACAAGGCTACAGCACGGCTAAACCCTGGCTAGTGGAGACGAGGCCACAGCACGGCTAAACCCTCATTATAGTGGAGACAAGGCCACAGCACGGCTAAACCCTGGCTAGTGGAGACAAGGCCACAGCACGGCTAAACCCTGGCTAGTGGAGACAAGGCCACAGCACGGCTAAACCCTGGCTAGTGGAGACAAGGCCACAGCACGGCTAAACCCTGGCTAGTGGAGACAAGGCCACAGCACGGCTAAACCCTGGCTAGTGGAGACAAGGCCACAGCACGGCTAAACCCTGGCTAGTGGAGACAAGGCCACAGCACGGCTAAACCCTGGCTAGTGGAGACAAGGCCACAGCACGGCTACACCCTGGCTAGTGGAGACAAGGCCACAGCACGGCTAAACCCTGGCTAGTGGAGACAAGGCCACAGCACGGCTAAACCCTGGCTAGAGAAGACAAGGCCACAGCACGGCTAAACCCTGGCTAGAGGAAACAAGGCACTACCACAGAGCCTGGACTCTTTTAAAGCTGGCCTGAAAACCTATCTGTTTCAAAAGGCCTTTGACTGTTAGCTTTTTATTTTTTTCCTGTGATATATTTTTTTTCTTGTGCTGTTGTCTTTAATTTTCTGTTTATACTATGTTTTTAACTATGTTCTATTTTTATCTTATTTTTATTCTGTATTTAATTTTTTACTAATAATTATTTGTTAACCCTGTAGCACTTTGGGATCCTAGTGAACAAAAAGTGCAATACTAATTCAATTTATTATAATTATTATTACTTTATATTTGAATGACTTTCCACAAATACAAATGTTCAATCAGCTCAGAAAAAAAATAACAGCATTTTAATAAATATGATGACACCTTAGTACGTTTGCTTGATTTTTGGAATAGCCCCCCCCCCCCCCTCCCAAATGCACCACTGGTGCACCACTGGAGGCAGAATAACAAGGAAGAGCTCAGATTCCGAGTGAGACTCTTTCACACTTAAGGCAAAAGTGGCCTTTTTATTTTACTCATCATATGTGACTCAAACATGGAAGACGGCTGTGATGGAGGTCTGTGTTTGAAAGCATTATTGAAAGAAGAAATGTCTCTTTCACCTCCTCCTCTTCCCCCATTATCACCTGCTCACGAATCAGCTGGCCTCCACTGCACATCAACTCATAAATTAAACCATAAACTGTTCCTTTAGTGTCCTCCATGTTTACTTCCATCTTCTTTATTGTTCATTTGCGCATGAGTTTCAGTTCAGATTCAGTTCACACTGGAATCTGATCTTGGCCACAATAAAAAAAATAAATGCAAAAAAAAGGTTATGTGAATAGCCAAACAAAAAAATCGGATCTTGAGCAATGAATCAGAATTAAGCACGAAGGCTTTGCAGTGTGAACTCAGCCGTGGTGCCGTTTCCACTGCGGTGCAGAAGGTGTCAAACGTGGCTTTAGTGTTTAGGAAATCTCCGCCGAGGCGTGTGTTAAGTGCAGCAGGATAGAATGCACTTCAGAGCTGTGTGTGAAGAACCGGTTAAATGTGTGAACTATGGAGGCGCCGCATGTAGCAAGGTCTCCTGAACGCCACGAGGAAACTGAGGTAAACGGAATAGTAATAGAAGTACTTTACTGATCCGTAGTTTTGTGAGCCGTACTCTATTGTAGCCATTCTGCAATCTGTTAATAACGTTTTCAATCAATTCAATCAATCCAGAGGGAAATCCACAGCACCACAGATCGCTCACAATAAGGTCTCGCTTGAAAAAGAGATTTTTAATCACAATGTGATGTAAATAAATAAACATTTAGGTAGTCAAATCACAAAAATAAGAATACGAATACAGTCAGGGAGAATACATTCTAAAATATGTATATAGTACATTCTAAAATATACAGCCAGAAATATACAGTAACATGTACAGTAATAAATGTAAAAAAAATAAAAATTAAGTGTTGATGTAAAGGTAAAAATCATGGTACTTGATATAATGTTCCATTATGCTGAGGCAGTGGAGTGGGTGGAGGACAAGGACCCTAGAGGGTGGAGGACAAGGAGCCTAGAGGGTGGAGGACAAGGACCCTAGAGGGTGGAGGACAAGGAGCCTAGAGGGTGGAGGACAAGGAGCCTAGAGGGTGGAGGACAAGGAGCCTAGAGGGTGGAGGACAAGGAGCCTAGAGGGTGGAGGACAAGAGGCCTAGAGGGTGGAGGACAAGGGGCCTAGAGGGTGGAGGACAAGGGGCCTAGAGGGTGGAGGACAAGGAGCCTAGAGGGTGGAGGACAAGGAGCCTAGAGGGTGGAGGACAAGAGGCCTAGAGGGTGGAGGACAAGAGGCCTAGAGGGTGGAGGACAAGGACCCTAGAGGGTGGAGGACAAGGACCCTAGAGGGTGGAGGACAAGGAGCCTAGAGGGTGGAGGACAAGGAGCCTAGAGGGTGGAGGACAAGGACCCTAGAGGGTGGAGGACAAGGACCCTAGAGGGTGGAGGACAAGGAGCCTAGAGGGTGGAGGACAAGGAGCCTAGAGGGTGGAGGACAAGGAGCCTAGAGGGTGGAGGACAAGAGGCCTAGAGGGTGGAGGACAAGGGGCCTAGAGGGTGGAGGACAAGGGGCCTAGAGGGTGGAGGACAAGGAGCCTAGAGGGTGGAGGACAAGGAGCCTAGAGGGTGGAGGACAAGAGGCCTAGAGGGTGGAGGACAAGAGGCCTAGAGGGTGGAGGACAAGGACCCTAGAGGGTGGAGGACAAGGACCCTAGAGGGTGGAGGACAAGGAGCCTAGAGGGTGGAGGACAAGGAGCCTAGAGGGTGGAGGACAAGGACCCTAGAGGGTGGAGGACAAGGACCCTAGAGGGTGGAGGACAAGGAGCCTAGAGGGTGGAGGACAAGGAGCCTAGAGGGTGGAGGACAAGGAGCCTAGAGGGTGGAGGACAAGGAGCCTAGAGGGTGGAGGACAAGGAGCCTAGAGGGTGGAGGACAAGGAGCCTAGAGGGTGGAGGACAAGGGGCCTAGAGGGTGGAGGACAAGGAGCCCTAGAGGGTGGAGGACAAGAGGCCTAGAGGGTGGAGGACAAGAGGCCTAGAGGGTGGAGGTCAAGGACCCTAGAGGGTGGAGGACAAGAGGCCTAGAGGGTGGAGGACAAGGAGCCTAGAGGGTGGAGGACAAGAGGCCTAGAGGGTGGAGGACAAGGAGCCTAGAGGGTGGAGGACAAGGAGCCTAGAGGGTGGAGGACAAGGACCCTAGAGGGTGGAGGACAAGGGGCCTAGAGGGTGGAGGACAAGGACCCTAGAGGGTGGAGGACAAGGGGCCTAGAGGGTGGAGGACAAGGGGCCTGGAGGGTGGAGGACAAGAGGCCTAGAGGGTGGAGGACAAGGAGCCTAGAGGGTGGAGGACAAGAGGCCTAGAGGGTGGAGGACAAGGACCCTAGAGGGTGGAGGACAAGGGGCCTAGAGGGTGGAGGACAAGGACCCTAGAGGGTGGAGGACAAGGAGCCTAGAGGGTGGAGGACAAGGAGCCCAGAGGGTGGAGGACAAGGACCCTAGAGGGTGGAGGACCAAAAAGGGCCTCGCGGGAAGGGGGGCCTCGCAAAAAAAAAAAAAAAAAAAATTATTAATTTTTTTTATTATTATTTTTTATTTTATTTTTTATTTTTTTGCGAGGCCCCCCTTCCCGCGAGGCCCTTTTTCATCACAGACCTAAAATCTAGTTTAGCTTATATGCTTATATATTTCACATTAGACACGTTTGTAGAATGACTTGTTCCTGGGTCTGCACCTGGGTCACTATTGGAGCTCTGGTGCTCTGCAGCAGGCATTGGTTTCAATGAGGGGAGGGGTTACAGGTAAGGTAGCGTCTGACTATTCCGCGCGTGCAGCATTGGAGTTTATGCCAGCCAAGGTGAAGAGGACATCGTTCGGCAGATGGACTGAAGATGAAAGTTGTTGCATGTTAGACAGTTCAGTCAGGCTAGCCATCCCGGCTAAAGACAGGGACAGCTAGTTAGCTTTAGCTACGTTATAATATTGAGTGCTAACGTGTGGTTCAGTCGGGATAGCCATGATGATGTCGGCTAGTAGCTAGCTTAGCTAACGGCTAACTAGCGTTAGCTAACCTATCCAGAGGAGCGAGGCGAGGCGAGTGGATGTCTTTTCAAAAGAAGGAGAAGAGAACTTGTGAGCAGATAAATCTGTTAGGCAGCAATACGCCGAAAGGTGTCCAGTCTGCCGGAAAGTACTCGAAGAAGAAGAAGAAGAAGAAATTACACCGTGGGCCAAGTCTCCTTCCAACTTTACCATTGGCGCCGGCCGCGCCGCATTCATTGATACTGCGTTATGGTGAGTCAACCTATGATTATATACCCGCCGTGGACCTGACCTATCTATCTTTCTCTCTCTCTGGAGCCAAACTGGTCGACTAGCTAATATATAGTACTACTAGTAGCTAACTGTGTGTGCCTGGTGAGAGCACCTGGCTGTATGTAGACAGTAGCCGCATAGCTTGTTAGCTGTTAGCTAACGCAGAAGCATGCTATGCGGCTACTACATACAGCCAGGTGCCTGATTGAGCTAACTGTTAGCCAGTTAGCTGTTTAGCGTCAGCTGGGAACGTTCGTTTGATGCTATCAGTTAGCCTTGAGAATAGCAGGCCCTGGCACTCTGACTACGACATCATCTTTGACAGAAGATGTAGTCGGGCCTGCACCATGACAAGGCTCTGGCCATAGCTTTGTCCCGACAGCGAGAGGCCTTTCGTCAACGTGGAGACCTGTGTTGCGGCCTTTCGCCCTGCGTTCCTCGTGCAGGTAACGTAAGATTAATGAAAATGTCATGACATTACCCCACTCTTCCTTCCTTCCCCTCCCGAATGTTTTGTTAATAACGATGTTTTTTTCCAGGCAAAACATATGCTACTTCACAACATTTGGAGATACGACATGTGCTGTGTGTGAATGGTCGTTTGTGTAGCTTGGGTAGCGTTGGGCCGTTGGCCAAAGCTGTGTGTCACGTGGCCTGGTGTCACAGTACCTGGCTAGCCTATTTAGCTGATGTCGGCCATTGGCTCCTTGCTGCTTTGGTTTCTCTGTTGACCCTCTTCTTGTTGGATTTAAGTGTTGATCTTTGTCCTTTTGAATCTCTCATACATGCTATAGTCTCTCTCTAACACACACACACATGACAAACACACATGTTCTCTCTCTCTCTCTCTCTCTCTTTCTAACACACACAGTCTGCCTATGGCGGCCTTTCTCGATGGCTAGGCTGTGCTCAAGGATCTTCAGTCACAGTGCTCAGGTATTCTGCCACTGTGTACTCTCTGTTTAGGGCCAAATAGCATTTCAATTTCTTTCCAATGTGTCTCTCTCTCTCTCTCTCTCTCTCTCTCTCTGTACACTGTATATTGACTGTAGAACGGGAGCTCTCTCTCGCTCTCTCTTTTGCTATATGTTGACTGTATCATGCCCCGCCTCGGGCAGCGCTATTATTTAAGAATATGTTGACTGTATAAAAAAAAAAAATATATATATATATATATATATATATATATATATATATATATATATATATATATATATATATATATATATATATATATAATTTTTTTTTTTATTTTTTTTTTTTTACCTTTGGGGGGGGGGGGGGGGGGCTCGCGTTAAATCTCGCACAGGGCCTCGCATTTCTCCCAGGCGGCCCTGGGTGGAGGACAAGGGGCCTAGAGGGTGGAGGACAAGAGGCCTAGAGGGTGGAGGACAAGAGGCCTAGAGGGTGGAGGACAAGAGGCCTAGAGGGTGGAGGACAAGAGGCCTAGAGGGTGGAGGACAAGGAGACTCGACATGTCCCTGGAAGAGAGAGGGGAACCAGAGGAATGTATCTGGATGGAGATCTTGGCATGCATAAGTAAGTGATACCATGGGTGAGAAGAATACTATTTTCTGATTGGCCGGCAGGCGTGCGTTAAAACCGCTTAATGCACATGTAGTTCGGCTCCAGATTAAATCACCGTTCTAAATTCATTCCGTAACACCCGTAGAATCAATAGCTTCTTATCACGTCAAATGTGCACGGTATAGCTGTTATCGCGCTCAGTCTGCTCATAGCCTCAAGTACATTCATTGTTGAATCGGCAAGGACGCGATGTGACTGGGAGGAAAGATCCTTTATTATGTAGCCTAATAGACGAGGCGTGAGTGTTAATATTCAATAGGAGGATATATCCTTTCATACGTAACAATGGCCTCGTCTATTAGTCACTCTGAAGTGTGTTCAATAGTATGTTAGACTATACCTCTGGTATGGTGTCTCTGTGGACAAGGATAGATAGATAGATGGTTTTACAACAATGTTGCCGGCTAGGGTATGATGTACTTCATCTCGCTATTCAGCCGAATGCGCTCCGACTCTGGCATCGGTTCGCTTCCATCAAACGGCAGGCATTGTTTTGTTACGCAATTATCTCACACAGCGCCCACTGCAGATCTCGACGCCTCGAAGGTGATGGACTGAGCATAAATATGCAGCAAAGCATCCCCCGTTGGGGTTGGTTATTATTACTCAACGTTGTAAAACATTACATAAATAAAACATAAAAAACGACTATATGTGAGGAACCTAATAAGAGGGACTTTCATATTGCACAGCCAGGGCTTTTCTCTCCCCCGTCTGTCAGCAGGTTCCCACTCCAGGCCCATACATGGTCCCCTTCCTGATCCCGTCTCACCGTCAACCTACTCACCTGTGCCAGACGACACACACCTGCCGGCTATCACCCAATCAACGAACCTGGATAAGAGGCCTGCACTCCTGGTCCGAGTGTTGTTTACCTCTCCCGTGGTATAGGACTCTCTTCAAGACCTTAGCTTTGCTGAAATCATGTTTTTGTGCGCTCAGTGACTTTTGCTCTTAGTCTATACTAACCCTTGTTCTCTGATGTCCAGGACCTCACCTCTCCGGCCTACACCTCGACCACGGATCCTCACCAGCCTGCACCCTCATGGACCTCACACACATCGGCCTGTCACTCCTCCACTCCTTGTTCCCCCGTCTCTAAGCTCCTCTCACGACCCCTGGACCCTGCTTCCCCCCCTCATGCTTCAATGAAACATTCTAAACCGCTCCATTCTCCTGTGCCTGTGTTCTGCTCCTGGGTTCTAGAAAGACACCTCACCCTAACACTGCCTGGTTGCAGTTCGCCATTAAAAAGAAGAAGAACGCACACATAGGGGCGAATTCACAAAGGGATTTTTCTGACACTATGCCTGTGTAAATAGCTCCAAAACAAACCTTGCTATTCACAATGCGCTTGCAAAGGGTGAAATACCGCGCTAACTCCGTTGCCATCATCATTGGGTCTCTGTGTGTTGTAGCGGTGGTCAGCCCAATATAATCAAATATGAAAATGTTATAATTGTGCTTTGGGCGCCAGACAGGCTAAACCTGTCAACAAATAAAAGAAGCGAAATAAAGCTTACTGTCAATACCGGTTATAGCTCTAGTAACCTCCACTACAAAACATTTGCTTGTGATAAGGATATGAATAAGAGTGAGTGTGTGTGTGGGGTGGCAGGCTGGGGGGTAGGCTGAAGTGATGGCGGAGGAGAGCTTGGAGATTGGTAGTGGGAAGCTGGGAGAACAGGGACACCGGAGATCTTGACTAAATGTGGTCAAGTCCGGGATAGTTGGGGATTTGAAGAGACAGTTCATGGAAGGGGTTAACTTGCCAGCACTGGTGTCCTCTCTTTACAGGTGATACAGAGATCTCTGATCGGCCATGTTATGTGCCAAGGGCTACATGATGAGTCTGTCAGTCAAAACTTAAATACGCAACAAAAAATAAATATTTAATTAATTTTAAAAAAACATTATATCCTCTGGTACAACTCCGATTCATGCAGAAATGTCAGCACTGCCTCTGTGATCCGCTGGTGGTTCTCATTATTCAGGCCAAAGAAAGATTTTTTAGAGAGAAAGAAGAAACTCCTAATACTGAATACTGATAACCTCTTATAAAAGATTTCCCTTTCTTTCCTAAACCTGTTACATTCTAGAAAAACATGCTTGACAGTTTCAGGCTCTCCCACACTCACACCGCCCATCTGGATGTTTCCCACAATGATTACTCCCTGCAATCAACTCAGCTGAGGGCCTATGTGGCAATTAGACTGCCTGTTTTAAAGGGGCAGTGTCAATAGGCCACTCTGCTACAGTGTCCGTGCTATTTGCGGGTATTTCAATTGGGTAATAGGGGCGGAACATGTGCCCCTTTCCATGCAAATGAGCCTCATTGCAAAAACACTCCAATTCACAAAGATTGGCGCTAATTGCCATGCACAGTTAAAACCCCTTTAAGCCTGACGGGCCCGGAATTAATATCACTCCGTATTGATTAATGTTGTGTTTTTTTCCCTCAAATGTAGCCAAGAGTAAAGAGTAAAGACCCTAACCCTATCAAAACAGCAGTCAAAGTGAATATTTTCAGCACTACGTTTGTTTATCAATGATTTTAAGTGTTATTATGAGTTTAGAGATATCTCGGCGCATCCCGGTGGAAACCGGATGAATTAGAGATGCGAGGAAATAACGCGCCATGAAAGAGTTCTAGTCCTAACAGAGAGGAGAGACCCAGGGCTTTCAATGGACATAGACATTTCATAAAACTACACTAGAAAAAAGTAGTAGAACGTGCTCAAGTTCAAGTTTCAAGTTTCTTTATTAGTTGTCATACAGAAGTACAGAATACTTTTATACAAAATGCTTCTTTCTATTACGCTCCAGAGACTGTGCTAGACAAAAATAGATAAGTATAAAATAAAATAAAATAAGTATAGCAAGTAAAAATAGAAGTAACGTACGTGGACACAAGTGTTCAGTATGTACATATATACAATGCTCAATGCAGAGTAGAAGTAACTGAGTTACCATACAATATACTAATATACAATATACTATATAGTGCAAGCAGAAATGGGATGAGGTACAATTTACAGTAAGGTGTAATGAGGTATGGGTTGTAGTGCAAATTCTTTACCAATAAATATAAAGTGTGTTTAGGTGCTCTAAAGTGTGTAAAGTGGGTGCTGCAGTGAGTTGTTTGTTTAAAGTGAGTGTGTGCGTGTGGATGTGTGTGCTGTGAGTGCATTTGATGGTTGTTACATAGTGTTATTGTTCGTTGAGCATCCTGATGGCCTGGGGATAGAAGCTTCACCTCACTAGACCTCACTAGACTTGACACTGGGTGCTGTAACCACTGATACTATACACAAAAAATAGGGAAACAAGTCCAGGCACGCACTCCAGGTTTTTCACATTTATTGGCAGCCTGAAATCATATGACGTTTCGGTGTGAACACACCTTCTTCAGAATGGCTTTTTTTTTAATTTATATATATCTATAAAACTACACTACCCAGCTCACACCTCTGTGAAAGCTGCTGAAAATATTTTTTGCAAAAGATTCTGAGAATGTTTTCGTGATTATATCTGTAATCGTGTAGTCTTACCCTGAAAATGCGATCGTTACCAAAAGCATGGTTTAGGTCCGGTAAAATATGACACTGTGATCGGTACAGAAACATGTTTCAGGTTAGGTAAAATAGACATAGAATAGACCTTACCTTAGCCAGAGGGTATTCCAAAAAGAATAATCCCAGTCATCCCATCGGCGATCGCGATTACTCGTGTATATGTGTATACTCGTGTATATGGGAAACGATAGGTTTGAGGCGAGAAAATCTCAGAGCGATTGCTCTGCAAGAACTCCTCCCCCTCAGAGGGAGTCAGGACAGACAGGGATCAGGACAGACACTAAACTATCCCAGTTCAAAAGGTAGGCGATACTGCCACCTGGCGAGATTCAATCGTCATTGTAATTCCAACATAGGCAGATGTGCCAGGGAGACCTAGGGAGCTCCGGCTGAGTGTTTAGAATAGGGATCAAAGGGAAAAGATCAAAGGTTCAAAACACGAGAAAAGTCGGGTTTGGCGCTCAACCGCTGGCGGCGAAACCCGACTTTTCTCGGGGTTTTGGCGCAGAAAGTGTTAATAAGCTCCATTGATGCAGCGCACTCCGCCTAGGCACCACCATCACCTGCGCCGTAAAAAAATAACTGCCGTCTCTTCGTTTTCCACCGCTACATCGTCCAACCGTAGGGACACGCACCTCCCTGCCTGTTCTCTCACAATCTCAGTTATTTTTATTTATTTTCTTTTTAATACTCCCGGTCCTTTTTTGAGTGCACTCCATCCACCCCCCCTCTTCGAGGGGACAACCAGCGGCACGTGGTGTAGTGGTTAACACTGTCGCCTCACAGCAAGAAGGTCCAGGGTTCGATTCCCGCTTGGGGACCAGGTTTCCGCGTTGCCAGGTACCCAGGTGGGGTATCTCCCAGGCCTTTCTGTGTGGAGTTTGCATGTTCTCCCCCTCTGTGCTCGCAAGGGTTCCCCCCCCCGATAAGAAAAACCCAATGGAAAAACATGCACAACAGATCGCTAACGCTGTGGTGTCTTTGACGAAGACGGACAGGAGCACTTGGATTGGTCCCCGGGGCGCGGCTCACGTTGACGCCCTATCTGCTCCCAGCTGCCCTTTGGGGGGGAAGGACGACGGGATGGGAAAAGTGCAGAGAGACATTTCATCGGCGACTCAGTGCATGTGTGTGTGTGTTCCTGTGGGTCACCCATCTCGCGTGTGTGTGTTAAAACTGCATGACAAATAAAGACTTCTAGTCTAGTCTAAATTAACTTTATTATTTATTATACATTTTAACTATTTACAGTGTAAAATAAAATTAGAAGTGTAGTAAAATAAGAAAAACAGTGACATTTCATTGCCCTCTGGGAGGGGGGGGGACTCAGACTAGACATTGACAAACAAATTACAACTAAGGACAATGAAGGACAACAACGAATACACATGACACATGGCAGAGAGGGGAGTAAGTAAAGTAGGGGGTGAGGAGGGGGATTGAGAGAAGGGCGGGTTGTGGAGTGGATGGCTTCACAGGTCAATCTCCTGTGAATAGGAGCCTAGATTATCCACAAGCAATTCCCAGATGTTATTAAATTGTGAGACTTCGGTGCGATTGTGAGATTGTTTCCTGTGATATGTAATTTGAGAGAAGGCCCAACATTGCACAGTATTCAAGTTTTTTTTCTTGTCTTCCAGTTTAAGAGGATAGTTTGCTTGGCGACAGCTAGGGAAATGAGCAGGGGGGTACAATCTCACTTCTGCAGAGTTCCTCACCTCCTCTGCACGCTGACATGGTGCACAGTCTGGCCTGCAGGGGGCGTCTAGAGAGCCCATCCGCGTTTGTGTGACCGGCCCCTTTCCTGTGAATGATGGTAGTTATATCCATAGATATCGACGGAGGGTATGTGCTCCTCATCCACCTGACCCTCGGGGTCTCGGAATGACAACAGCCACTTGAGAGAGAGAGGCATGTTCCACGCGAAGTAGGAGCGTCCGCCTGGAGAGATGGTGCTTGAGCGTGCAGCTCTCTCTCTCTCCGGGTCACATGGTAGTTGCGTTCAGGCTAAGAGAAGGTACAGCTGTTGTAGGCGATTACATGAATGAATGAAGGATTTTATTTATTTATTTTACAAAGCATAGTAGTAGAACTTCAAAAAAAACGAAAAAAATTAAATGACCGAAAAGGTGTAGGCTGAAGCCAAGGCTTATAATTGCCTACCATTTTTACATTACACTATTTACTCACAAAAAAAATACAAAAAAATAAACATAATTCAGTACTGTATATCATTTAGCAAAGGTTACAAACGTTTCATAGTTTTATGTACAAAACGTATACACATTTATTAATATATTTTTTTAAATACTTATATATATATATACACTGTATATATATATATATATATATATATATATATATATATATATATATATATATATATATATATATATATATATATATATATATATATATATATATATATATATATATATATACACACTGTATATATATATATATATATATACTGTATATATATATATATATATATATGTTTTTCTTTTTCTTTTTTCTTTTTCCCTTTGTCACTATTTGAACACAGATATGTTATAGATAAAATATAACTAGGATAATAATGAGGTTTTATATTTATGTATCACCTTATATTTGAGTAATTTCTTATGTATGTAGCGAACTACACATTTGTACTTCTTTGTCAAAGCTATTCCATAGTTTTGCCCCTTTAACAGATATACATCGACTTTTTATATTTGTCCTTGCCTTTGCGATATTGAATACACAAGTTCCCCTAAGTCTATATCGGCTCTCTCTAGTCTGGAACAACTCCTGAATGCAACTTGGAAGTGAGTGCTTATGTGCTTTGTACATTATTATTGCAGTGCTAAGATCGACAAGATCTTCCAATTTTAAGGCATTTGATTTAATAAAGAGTGCGTTTGTCGGTTCATAGTAATCTGCTTGATTCACAATTGTTGGCCACTTGGTGCCACTTGGGGCCGGAACTGCACCCAGACCATCTTGCATTAAATAAAATAAAAAATAAATGGTGCATTTTATATAGGGCTTTTATCCAAAGCGCTTTACAATTTTGTTCCTCACATTTTACCCATTCATTCACACACCGATGGCGGAGGCGACCATGCAAGGTATCAACCTGCACATCGGGAGCAATTAGGGGTTAAGTGTCTTGTTCAAGGACACATCGACACGCTGCCCGGGAGGAGCGGGAATCGAACAGGGAACCTTCCGACTACTACCAGACGACTGCTCTACCTCCTGAGCCACTGTCGCCCCCATTAGTGTCCAGGAAGAGGTCTCCCATTGGGTCAGGAGCAACCAGGACTGGGGACTGACGAGGAGACGACATGAGTGTGTTCGAACGCCTGGTGTTTGTGGGACAAACTAGCAGTAATATTAAAGATTAAAGATTAAGATGAAACTGGACTTTGAAGAAGTCTTTATTCGTAGCACACATTGCAACCAATCCAAGTGCTCCTGTCCGTCTTCGTCAAGGGTACGTGACGGTGTTGTTAACCCTTTCACTGCGACAGAAGGTTAACCCTTTCACTGCCACACAACAGCAGGTTAACCCTTTCACTACCACACTACAGAAGGTTAACCGTCTGTAGTGTGATAGTAAAGGGTTAACCTTCTGTAGTGTGGTAGTGAAAGGGTTAATGATCTGTTCTGCATGTTTTTCCATTGGGTTTATCTCTTTTTTTTCTGGAGGGGAAACCCTTGCGAGCACGGGGGAGAACATGCAGACTCCAGACAGAAAGGCCCGGGAGATACCCCCCACATGGGTATCCTGGCAACCTGGTCCCGAAGTGGGAATTGAACCCAGGACATTCTTGCTATGAGGCGATAGTGTTAACCACTACACCACCATGCCACTGAATATGAATATGCTCCCTGCCCACTCACACACCTCTACTTCTTTAGGCTCCTAAGGAAGTTCAAAGTGAGTCAGAAGATCCTCAAGAACTTCTACTCGTGCACAATAGAGAGCATCCTGACTGGTAACATCGCCTCCTGGTTTGCGAATAGCACCGCACAAGACCGCACAAGACTACAGAGAGTGGCCCGTTCAGCCGAACGCACAATTGGAGGGGGGCGTCCCACTCTCCAGGACATTTATAACAAGCGTTGCAGGGCCAAGGCTAAGAGAATAATCAAAGACTCTAGTCACCCAAACAACTGCCTCTTTGAACTGCTGCGGTCAGGCAAGCGCTACCGGAGTGTCATGGCCGGTACAGAGAGACTCAGAAGGAGCTTCTATCCCCCAGGCCATCAGGATGACAATTGACAATATGTAATAACCCATCATCTACACTCACTGCACACACATCCACATGTACACACTCACTTTAAACAAACACTCACCTTACCACTCACTTTACTCACTTTATATTTATCTATTATTAAAAAGATTTGCACTACATTCCCACCTCATTTGCACCCTACCCTAAGTTTTGTACCTCATCTCATTTATGCATTGTACCTCACTGTTACTCATTTTACTCTGTATTGTATTGTATATATGTATATTGACTGAAATTTTTATTTTTTTTACTGTACGTAGCACACTCTCAGGGGCTCATACAGAAACAAGCATTTCATCATAAAGTATTCCGTATTTTGTTGTGACAAATAATAAACAAACTTGAACTTGAAACTTGAAGGTTGGAGGCGACAAGCCGCGGGGGAGGGGGGGGGGGGGCAGGTGCATGGACGCCATGAAGTTAGACCTGTACACACCCGCTCCAGAACACCAGACAGAACCCTCTCCACGAGCCGCTCCGTTGTAGCCGGCGTGTGACACTGACCAAAAGTAGGGATGTCCGATATTATTCAAATGTAATATCGGAAATTATCGCTATCGGTTTTCAATTTTTTTTTTTTTTCTTTTTTACATTTATTTAACCTTTATTTACCCAGGCAAGCAAGTAAGAACAAATTCTTATTTTATTTCTTGTCAAAAGTATGCATAATGTTGTGTTAATTCCACGACAAGAGAGGGGGGGGGGGGACCCAGCATTTATCGGTATCGGTTGATATCGGTATCGGAAATTAAGAGTTGGACAATATCGGTATATCGGATATCGGTAAAAAAGCCAATATCGAACATCCCTAACCAAAAGGCATTCGAGGGAACTGCCACAGTGCCCTGAGCCGCCTGTTGTGAAGGCTGGTTTTGGCCGTGTGTCGGCAGACAGGGAGAGGGGCACTTGCCGGTGGACGCTCCCTGCCAAATTGTCTCTCTCTATACCCCGCGCTGCTTTGGGAGTCGGCCATGTCCACCATGGGAGAGAGACTGATGAGTAGCAGCACTCTTCTCCATCCAAGGCTGCAGTGAACTGAGCGTCACTCTCACGTCTGTATAGTCCCACTGGAACAGATCCCAGTATGCAGTATGTTTCCTACCCAGTGTTTCCATCACAGCGTCTCTCGCCTTCACCGGGTCTCTTTACTGGGCAGGTTAGATGGGGGGGGGGGGGGGGGGCGGCCCTGGGGAGTGCAGTGGTGGAAGCGTAGTTAAGGGTCTAGTGGTGAGAAACTGGGAAGAGGATATGCTTGGTTAAACCCCTGGCTACGGTGAGCAGAGACAGGCGGTATGATGGGTTGGATTCCTTGGGCTGTGTCAGACTGGCAGGTTTTTTTGCTCATGTAGAGAATATCCATAAAAGTATCCATCTATAAATCTACCATATCTACCATATCTATCTATCTATCTATCTATCTATCTATCTATCTATCTATCTATCTATCTATCTATCTATCTATCTATCTATCTATCTATCTATCTATCTATCTATCTATCTATCTATTCTATTCTATTCTATCTATCTGTCTATAATTCCATCTATTGTAAATTACTTAAAATCGACTGTTTTCTACTGTATTAAAGCTGGCAAATACTTATGTGTGCTTATGCAGGGAATGTCAAATTCACAGCTCTTGTTAGGAGATCGGGAGTCTCTGTCTAAACTGAGAAGAAGTGTTGGACTCAGCCGTAATCCTACCCTGGTTTTACAGTAACCTAAACTGTATAGACTTTGGGCGGGATCCACAAAGAATGGATTGCACCCTTACACCCTACCGCGCAGGTTATTGATTGATTGAAAATGGTATTACTGTAACAGATTGCAGAATGGGTACAATACAGTACGGCTCAATACACACACAATTGTTAAGGGGATGCAGACCAGAGAAAGACTTTCGTCTTGTTTACATCAGGGTCCACCATTTTCAATTCATAATGAATTGTGTAAGTAAGGGTGCAATTAGCACCGTGCAATCCATTCTTTGTGGATACTGCCCTTTGTGTTAGCCCTGTATTCTGCTGCTATTTTCTGAAGAAGCATTTCCATTGGCTCAGTGACGACATAATATAGGAAAGCTTGTGTGTCTTCCTGTTCCTGGCAGAATCTAGAATGTCTGCCCGTTGCAATGTTTTCCTTTTCCTTGCAACGTATTGTACTCCTGTCTGTAACTATTGCTTGATTCACTTTGAATAAATCATGAATAAGATGTCCTCGACAAGGGCGGCTAAGTGGCACAGTGGGCAAGGCGCTCGCCACTAACGCAGGAGATGCTGGGTTCGAGCCCAGCTCTCGCCGTTGCTTCCGGCTTGGCTGGTCGTTCATACTAGTAATACAATTGGCAGTGTTAGGGGGTGCGAAAGCCGGTGGGTGGGGATCGGACGTTGTGGACAGCGACTCCTACAGGTCGGTTGGGTGACGCCTGTACAGCAGAATCAGGAAGTATCGGGGGCAGTGTGAGCCTCCCACGCGTTACTCCTCGCCACTGAGAGATCGCACTGTGCAGGTGAAAAAGATGCGACAGCTGCCTCCTCGAGTACCGGAGGGGACACGTGATGCAAGGCTTCGTCCACATTGCAGCCGACCAGTGGGAGGCATGGTCTACCAACGTTCGAGACAGGGGAGGGTAGAATTGGACAATATGAAATTGGGATGGGAGAAAAATAGAAAATGGGGAGAAAAGGTAGATAAAAAAAAAGAAAGATGTCCTCTACCTTTTCATTATTGGATATTATTGATAACCTTGACCATTTTGATTTTGAATATAGTTGGATATACGTGACAGCTGTCACTCTCTCCTTGTCATAGTGTGGGCGGGGGTGGCCTGCAGACCAGCCTTGCCATATAAGATAAGATATTCGTTTATTGATCCCCTTGGGGAAATGCAAGCATCATAGCAGCATGGGGGAGGGGGAGGGGAGGTACAGGTAGTAAAAACAAGATAAACAATATAACATTATGTGAAATATACAGTATTCACATAAGGTGCAGTATGCATAAGGTAGTGTTATTGTCCTTTTTAGGTTCCTAGTAGTTGGACGTTTGGCAGCAGTCCCTGCCCACTGTTGTGGAGCCTGATGGCCGCTGGCATATGAAGGACTGGCCGAGGCGGTTAGTTGAGTGTCGGGGGGGGGGGGTACGAGTCTGTGACTGAACGTGCTTCTCATCTTGACTAGCTTGTCGTAGAGGGGGTGGGACGGATTCTCCAGGATGGCAGCCAGCTTCCTTCTCATCCCTCTTTCTGCCATCTCTCTGCCATATCTTCTCTGGTATTGTACTGTGCAGTTCATTCCGACAGCCATCACACTTTACAATGCATCACCGAGCACAGGGTGACAGTTTCGACAGAGGCCGGAGACTGTCACATGCTTTCCTCCGACGCATGTGCAGCCAGCCGGCAGCCAGCCTGGCAGCGCAGATTCTCACCGGGAGAGTGTAGCGTGTGGAAGGTCACACTACCTCCCTCCAGATCCTATACCCTCGCTGTGCAGGCACCCCGACCGAACTGTAGGGGTCGCTGTCCACAACGCCCAGGACCCACCCATCAGCTTTCCCACCCCTAATACTGCCAATTGTGTTAGTATGAACGACCAGCCAAGCTGATAGCAACGCCGAGAGCTGGACTCGAACCCAGCGTCTCCAGCGTTGATGGCGAGCGCCTTGCCCACTACACCACCTAGCCGCCCGGACTTTTACTTTTAAAACATCATTGCTCAATATTACACTTACTGTAGATTTCTGTAGATTTTTACTGTATATTTTATTATTAGAATGTAAATACCGGACCTTATTTTATTATTATTATTTTATTCTTAGGCTTATTTTATTCTTTATTCTTAGGCTTATTTATTTATTTATTTTATTTTATTTTTATTTATTTATTATTTTAAAAAAAATTATTCTTATTCGTGACTAATTGTTTTGTCTACCTAAATGTTTACTGAGAGCGATTTGTAGTGCCAAATTTCCCTCGGGATGATTAAAGTATTTCTATTCTATTCTATTCTATTCTATTCTATTCTATTCTATTCTATTCAGTAACAGGGGAATTATCTTGGCCTGAACTGTGATGGCTGGTGGCTGTCACCTTGATCGTGGGGGACAGGATTTCTTCATACACATGCTGGACTGAGGGGCCGATGTTAGCACGCTCTGGGTTGGCTGGACTGGGTGAGAAATCGACTGGCCTATCAACTACAGCCCTATGGCATACTAGTGTACTAGTGGGTGGCGACAGTGGCTCAGGAGGTAGAGCAGTCGTCTGGTAATCCGGAGGTTCCCGGGTTTGATTCCCGCTCCTGCCGGGCAGCATGTCGAAGTGTCCTTGAGCAAGACACTTAACCCCTAATTGCTCGATGAGCAGGTTGACACCTTGCATGGTCGCCTCCGCCATCGGTGTGTGAATGTGTGAGTGAATGGGTAAAATAAATGTGAGGAACAAACTGTAAAGCGCTTTGGATTTAAAGCTGTTATATAAATGCAGCCGTGTGTACCCATGACGTGTAGATTAAGCCAGGAGAGGTGGGGACTTCAGAACCAGCTGGAATGGGAGGCTGATATTTACAGTCGCTAAATTGTTTGTACTTCCTGGTTTCTAGGCTGATGTTAAACAACATTGACGCGCAGCATCGCGGGGTAACCTATAGCCACAGGTGACAACTCCGTTGACACGTCCGTCCACTGTTGACATTCCCTGTCGCCTCTTCGCTAAATATTTCACGGTTCACTGACTTAAGCGATTCTCGAAACAAGGGATGTGCCTAATGGTCATTCTGAGAACCGACGTTAACCAGATGAAGACCTCTCTTCTCTCTTACTGAATGTGGTTCCGAGTGGTCTGCCTGCCATGCACACAATCTGCCCATTTCACATTCTCTCTCTCTCAACACGACAATACAAATCTAACGTTACCAGACGACATTGGTACCACATAGGCTCCACACTGTCAGGATGGAGGTAGGTGAGTTCCAGTTGTGGTATGCAATCAAGGAGACGGAGAGGGTGTACGTGTACTCTTAAGTAGGTTCGATTTAATAGTAAAGAACACAAAGAGTAATACTAGGATACATTGCCGAGTGGCAGGAAAGAAAGAGGGAATATATAAATGAAGCTTAATGGTGGTCCAGAAACCGGAACCGCCCACGTTATCTCCGAACGTTATAATGAAGACCTGACGAAGAGCAAACAAAAGATAGAAGGGTTAAGTAGCGACCACATTCCAACATTCCACACACACCCCCGTGACAGCCAATCAGGACCCATACACTAAGTGACAGCACTAAGTGACAAGGGAGACAGGTGACAGTAGCCAAGTGACAGATGACAGAATGGTGGGTGGTTCACAGACAGCAGTCAGCGAACCAGAACGTAACACCACACAGCGATCATCCACGAGTTAACACTGTCACTCATCATCACACAGTGTTTGCTAATGCATAATGTTGGCTAACTACAAGAATACAACATACCTGCATGATAACTAATAATTTACTCATCATTAGTAGCAACACTACTGACTGAAACTCACGTTTACAGTACAGTACTACAGACTGTACAGACAGAATGTGAATCCCTACCGTCCTTCAAAACCTACGGGTGGCTGCAATTAGAAACTGGCCCCCCACTCCCCCACCCCACCCGACCCTCTCTAATGTAGGCCTACAGTTTCTTCCCCTTCGGACTTGTATTTTTTTATGATGTTCTCTCTTTCTTACACAGTAGTACCGTATATTTGTATGTCTTGTATGTCATAAATGTCTTGACGAATTGAAAATGGAGGACCCTTATGTAAACAAGACAAAAGTATTTTTCTGGTCTTCGTCCTCTTAGCAGTTGTTTGTATTGAGCCGTACTGTATTGTACCCATTCTGCAAGCTGTTAATAAAGTTTTCAATCAATCAATCAATCAATCAGACCCCGTCTTCGTTTGGAAAAGCTGGGGTTACATTGTAGTGTGTGGACGGGCGGAGATGGAGACTGTGAAAATGATGATGCAGACACCCACTCTCGCTTCCCAAAAAATAAACGCCCAGTGCAGTGCACTGATAATATATGATGTAAATATTGCTGACGTGACAATGGAGCCAAGTAAACGCCCACAACAATGGGACTTATTCCAGACTCATTTCACCACACAGCAGAAATGCCCACTAGCTGTGGGGCTTACAGTGATAATAACATCATCACTCATCCTTATTGACCAATCCATCAACGCTACTCAAGAGAATGGCAATAAAAAGCGTCCATACCATTTTTTTTTTATTCAGCCGAAACAGCCCACAAAACAGCCATGGGGAGACATCGGTGTCTTTCTGCTTCATAGTGTTATTCCCAGGGTCTTTCTTGGGCAGTTTTGTGTGTCCTTTGATAATCCATGACCAGACAGTCCTTTGATAATCACCAGTCTGTTGATTCCTCTGACTCCGGCCTTCAAAGGGCCGACTCGTTTGAAAAGCTCAACAAAATATTTTATTTTATTTTATTTTATTTGTATTCACCAGTTTTCCACCGTGTCGCCTAGTTCACGCAGTTTACAGCAGGCTACTTCATGTGCGCTCCATTAATCTTCCCCATTAACAGTTTAATACACGGGCACGCACTGTTAGAACTCGACCAGTACTACACACTGAGACACACACTGTTAGAACTCGACCAGTACTACCACTACTACACACTGAGACACACACTGTTAGAACTCGACCAGTGCAGTACTACAATTGAAAATGGGGGACCCTGGTGTAAACAAGACGAAAGTCTTTCTCTGGTCTGCATCCCCTTAACAATTGTGTGTATTGAGCCGTACTGTATTGTACCCATTCTGCAATCTGTTAATAAACTTTTCAATCAATCAATCAATCAGTCAACCTCCACGTTGTATTTTTGTTCAATAAACAATGTGGACTAGGCCAACAGTGGCTTTCATGAAGAAGGGGGAAAAAAAGTATTGAAATTGACCCAGTTTTAGCGTTTTTATCAAACATTTTGTCTGCCCAACACAATCACCACGCACGTGCATATTTTAATCAATGGTTCATAACGTGCGTGTGTAATCGAAATGATCGTCACAACAGGTGCAGGACAACAGGGGGCTCACCAGGGGGCGCTGAGAGTCACACAGCTAGTGGCAGGCAGAGAGCCTTGCTACCATAGATATATGCTTGCTACTACTAGCCGAATGGAAATGTATCTGTTTCACCTCACTATTGCTCCGTGATTATAGCCATCCATCCATCTCTAAAGCTAACCACTATTTGTAAAAGCCACAACCACGTTACCATATTTGTAATAATGTAAATCATTGTGTCGTTGTACACATATTGTGTTTATAACGTTAGTAGATAACATAGCTTAGCTTGGTAGCTATTGTGCTAACAACATATCCCGACATCCGGCTCGCTGGCCGGCATGAACGGCCGACCCAAAATGGTTCTCTCCTCTCTGTACACCCCGTCCCCACGGGTGCCCTGCCGGGGGGCCCATGGACGCGACGGCGGCGGCAGCCGTAGGGTGCTCGAGCCCGTAAAGGCTAGTGTTACACGATAGCTATGAGCTAACTAGCGCTGCGGGCTCCGGCGCCCTGCGGCCGCCGCTGTTGTCGAGTCCACAAGCTCCTCCGCGGGGACGGGGGCACACAAAAAGGAGAGAACCACCCGCAGGGACGGCGGGCTATAGGCTAACGTCAGTGAGTGTAGTGGTCCCGACTGCGTGTAGCAGGGACGGCGGAGATATAGGCTAACTGTGATGCACCGAGTGAGCCACCATTGATCTAGTACTATGACCCGGACGGACATAAGGCATACGTTTCCTGAAGTGACGTCACGGCCGTGCTAGGTGCTAGCGTCTGATAAGCTTTTAGATGCGGCTCATTAATATGCACCTGTTGTCCTGTTGTGACGTCGGCGTTTGATAAGCTTTTTTGATTCGCGCGTGCATGTTATTCGTGCGTGGACCTTTTTAACTCTTTCAGAGTGGCATTTCCGGTGTCAAATGGAAAAAAATAAATAATGAAATTATATACCAATGATGTAAACTACCCATAATTGATCAGTAGGGTTTAACCTGGAGGTTGGGCTTTAATAAAGTTTTCAATCGATCAATCAATCAATCAACACACTGAGACAAGGTTAGCTGTTAGAACTCAACAAGTACTAATAATAATAATAATAATAATAATAATAATAATAATAATAATAATAATAATAATAATAATATATTTGATTTGTAGGGCGTTTATAGTTGCAGAGCAAATCTCAAAGCGCAACATTGTAAAAGAACATAAAAGCTAGCAAGAGAGTAAAAAAAAGAGAATGTAAAATAAGCTAGATTAAAACTAGTAAGGAGTCAAAAGAACACTAGAACTAGTAAAAGAGTAGAAAAAAAAACATAAAATAAGAAGGGCTAAAACTGGTAAAAGAACATCAAATGTGTGGAGCTAAAACTAGATATAACAATGCTTGTTTAGACGGAAATAATTGACTCCGCTCTAAATTGAAGACGTATTATAGTCTCAACTTAGAGAACATGCTGTCTCGCGTGTTCACTTTGTTTAATATTTTTACACATTCACCCTATATAAAATGGAAGAAAAATGCGAATGAACCATTTAACCGTTAAAGAATATCCGCGTAATTTAAAATGGCTGGTCTAACCGGATATCCTTGGGCACATCCCTCTACTCAAAAAAAAAACGCTCTTCTTCTCCAACTCCGCTGTGGTCGTCTGGGACTTGAGGGGCGGCCCTGCTTCCTGCACAGCCTCCGCGTGTCCTACCTCGTTCCATCCCACCGTTCGTCTGTCTCACGTCCGCCTGGAGGAGGACAACGCCGCTGCCCCGCCCGCTCTTTTAATTAATTTAATTTAATTAAATTCTCCCGTATATCCGTAGACTCGGCTCACGGCTGGCTTGTGTGTTCGTTCGGTCCTCCGATCCGTTACATCCCAAACTTGTCCGGGGGGGTAAACGTCTCGCTCGTTCCTATCCTCCATGGCTTTAGTATCTGCTGTTGTCCTACTTCTGGCACCAGTGTAGCGTTGCTGTGTTTAGAAAGGAGAACGAGACAATGTTCCTTTTTTGACAGCTCCTTGAGCCCCGCTTTATCCCCTGCTGGGCCCTCGGGGTGGGAGGGGGGGCAGGGGACGGAGGGATGGGGGGGGGGGGGCAGGGGACGGAGGGCTGGGGGGGGGGTTGAAATGGTCAGGCCAATAGACTGGTCTCTCGCTGAAAATAACTTTTTCTCCACTTATTTTTTTTTATCCACCTTTTCTCCCATTTTCTATATTTTCTCCCATCCCAATTTCGTATCATCCAATTCAACCCTCCCCTGTCACGAACGCTGTTTCTTGCCTCCCACAAGCCGGCTGCAATGTGGACTAAGTCATACATAGCACAAGTCCCCTCCGGTACTTGAGGTAACAGCAGTCGCATCTTTTCACCTGCGCAGCTCGATCTCTCAGTGGCGAGGAGTAACGCGTGGGAGGCTCACGCTGCCCCCGACACTTCCTGATTCTACTGCGCAGGCGCACCAACCGACCTGTAGGTGTCGCTGTCCACAACGCCCGATCCCCACCCATCAGTTTCCCACCCCCTAATACGGCCAATGTGTATTACTGCGGACGACCAGCTAAACTGAAAACAATGTGGAGAGCTGGATTCGAACACGCGAACCCAGCGTCTCCACATTGGTGGCGAGTGCCTTGCCCACTACACCACCTAGCCGCCCCCTTTTTCTCCACTTCTTATCCTGTCCCCCCCCCTTCCACCTCACCTACCGGCCAATACCCCCCTCCCCGCCCCCAGGGTGAACAGTTTTTATTTGTCACATATGAGACATGCAGTGAAATGTAGGTGGCCATGCATTCAAAAAATACGAATAAGAAAATAGAATAAGAAAATAGAATAGATAATAAAATAGTTATACGAATAAAATACAATGCTAAGCTTAAGAATAAAGGCATTTTGCACATCTTAACCCTTTCACTGCCACACGACAGAAGGTTAACCCTTTACTATCACACAACCGACGGCGATGCTCCATCATTAGCATCAGTAGCTCCGCGGATGTGTGATAGTAAAGGGCTAACCTTCTGTATTGTCACAGTGAAAGGGTTTAAACCGGCTGTCGTGTGGCAGTGAAAGGGTTCATGTGAGAAGTCTGTTCCCAAAGAAGATGGACGAAATCCGTATACTAGTAGGAGAATCCAAAGTGGGGATTTTTTGTCTAACGGAAACCTGGCTTGATAATACGATCAGTGACAATGATATTAGTATTGATAATCACTCTAGTCACTAGTCTAGTGTAAGGAAAGACCGGAATCGCAACGGGGTTGTGTGTCTATATTCGCTCTGATATTAATTACACGGTTAAAACTGATCTCGAAGTTATACTGCTGGACATTTGTCTTCCCAAAACAAAACCCCTGCTTTTGGGAGTTTGTTACAGACCGCCTGACAGCAATTCGTCTTGAAGTGCTTCTCAGTAAATGTGCTGGGACTGAGAGAGAATGTGTGGAGATTTTAACACGAATGTCACAGATAATAATAATAATAATAATAATAATAATAATAATAATAATAATAATAATAATAATAATAATAATAATAATAATAATTTAGGACCTGCTCAGAGGTCATTAATCGGCATGCATGCGATGCATGTATGCGATTCGTCTCTGCGATTAACCCATCCCGTCATCCTTCCCCCCCAAGGGCAGCCGGGAGCAGACAGGCGCAACGTGAGCCGCGCCAGGGGACCAATCTAAGTGCTCCTGTCCGTCTTCGTCAAGGACGCCACAGCGTTAGCGATCTTGTTGTTGTGCATGTTTTTCCATTGGGTTTATCTTATCGGGGGGGGGGGAAACCCTTGCGAGCATGGGGAGAACATGCAAACTCCACACAGAAAGGCCTGGGAGATACCCCACCTGGGTAACTGGCATCATGGAAACCTGGTCCCCAAGCGGGAATCGAACCCTGGACCTTCTTGCTGTAAGGCGACAGTGTTTAACCACTACACCACCGTGCCTACCAATACCAGATACAACCTGCCCTACCTACAATGCATATAACAACTTATGTAAGACTACGGGGATGACACAGTTAATTAGAGAACCCACACGAGTTTGCAAAACGTCCCAAACTACCATCGACCTGATTTTAGTGCCGGATTAATCAAATATAGTACAGAGTGTGGTCATAAAATACGGAATAAGTGATCATTACCTTGTCCACAGCACAAGAAAGAAATATCTTTCTCTGCACACAAAACCATTCACATCAGATCGCTTAAAAAGTACTCTGTAGACACCTTTAGATCTTTATTGACAGAAGTGGATTGGTCTCCTCTCCTGTAATAAATACCAGTGATGTAGACAAGGCGTGGGACAGTTTTAAAAAGCAATTTCTCCAAGTAGTGGATGTAGTCGCCCCTCTCAGACAAATAAGAATCAAACAGAGGAGCAACCCCTGGTTCAATCCGCCAATAAGGGACCTAATAAAACAGCGAGACACAGTCTTGGCAAGATTTAGAAAAACCCTAGGATGCTGACGATTTTGAACAATATAAGAAATACAGGAATATGACTCAGGAATTGATCAAAACAAGCAAACAGAACTACTACTCAGAGATGATTGAAGAAAATAGCAACAATCCATCGAAAGTTTGGAAAACACTAAAAGATCTAGGCTGCAGTAATAAATCAAACAACAAGGCCACCACGGAGGCGAACATAGGGCTACACACCGACAAGGGAGTAGAGTTTGACAAAAGCAAAGTTGGAACTATGTTTAACACCTTTTTCACATCAGTTGCCAGCAAGCTAGTCTCTGACCTGCCCGACAGAATGGGAGAATATGGAGAGGACTTTGTCACTCAATACTACAGAAACCTGGGCGTTGAGGAGGGAGCTTTTTGCTTCAACAAGATCACAGTTGATTATGTAGACATGATGCTATGTGAGCTCATTGTTAGTAAGGCTACGGGGCTCGACGGCATCAGCGCTAGGTATCTGAGAGATGCCTCAGCAGTTATTGTCCCACACATCACTCACATAGTTAATCACTCACTTGAGCAGGGAAAAGTGCCCACTGATTTTAAACGAGCAAAAGTGACCCCAATCTATAAGAAGGGGAGTAAAAACAAATCCCAGCAACTTCAGACCAGTCTCGATTTTAAATGTAATAGCTAAGGTTTTTGAAAGAGTAGTACACAATCAAATATATGAATACATACACAAACATAACTTATTTTATGAGCTGCAGTCGGGTTTTAGAAAATCATGCTCAACAGACACCCGTCTCCTGTATCTCACTGATTTTATTAGGAGAGAAATTGATGAAGGGAAACTGTGTGGCCTAGTACTTCTTGACCTTCAAAAAGCCTTTGACACAGTTGACCATAACATTCTGTTAGCAAAACTGAAGGCTCTGAGGATGGACAGCTCTGCCGTTAGCTGGATGAGGTCCTACCTGTCAGGGAGGGGTCAGAGAGTGGACATAGGGGAGTCCTATCCGAGACCGTGCCCTTTTCTTGCCGGTCCCTCAGGGAAGTGTACTTGGGCCCTTGCTCTCTTCCTGCTGTACATCAACGACATGAAAGCTGCCTGCTCCAGCCCGTTATTTTTACATGCTGATGATTCAGCCATTCTTGTGTCGCTCAAAGACAAGAATTATATTCAGGACATCCTAGCTGACAACATCGATAGTATAAAGAACTGGCAATAGGTTGTCACTGCATCTAGGCAACAAGACAGAATCCATATTAATGGGTTCAAAAATAAGGCTAAGCAGGGAGGACAAACTTGTTATAACCACCGGAGGCACAACCATCACATCACAGCCCTCGGTTAAATATCTAGGTTGTATCCTAGATGAGACTCTAGGAGGTGCCCACATGGCCCTAAATGTCCTGGGCAAGATAAGCGCCAGAACAAGGTTCCTAGCTAGGAAGTCCCTTGCCTCATGTCTGGTCCAGTGCCATTTCGACTACGCCATCAGCTCATGGTACTGGAGCGCCTTAACAAACCCCTGCAACATAAACTTCAAACAGCACAGGACAAACTAATCAGAGTAGTTTTAGGCCTAAACTCCAGAACCCATATAGGGAAGACTCCATTTTCACAACTCCACTGGCTACCAGTGGAGGCTAGAGCCAAACAACTACAGCTAGGGATGGTCCACACGATTTTAAACAGGAGAGCCCCAACATATTTTAACAACCACCTTGAAATGATTGCACACACACACACACACACACACACACACACACACACACACACACACACACACACACACACACACACACACAAACACAAGAGGAAGCCTGAGAAATGTAGTCCCCTGTAAACACAACAGGAAGATAGGTCAAATGTCATTTAGATATAGAGGTGCAGTGGAGTGGAACAAACTAGCACTCAATGAATGAATGAATGAATGAATGAATGAATGTATTATTTTATTTAGAATGTTTACAAATAAATAAACAAACAAATAATTTTTCGAACATTTTCACAAATAAACAAACGAAAAGGATAGGTTTGAAGCCGAAGGCTTATAGAGCAACCTACCCCTAATTCAAAATTCAAAACAAAACAAACAAGGAAACCCAGAGCGCTGCGGTGTTCAAATCAAGGATAAGAGAGCAGCTGTTTAGCAACCTGGCACTGTAATGTTGGTGCGATTATATTATGTGCTGAACCTCTGCTGAACGATGAGTAATGTCTCTATGCACTTTGTTGGTGAAAATAATTATTGTTTTTAATGCACCAATGAACATGAATGATGCTTTTTATAAAAAAATTAAAAAGATTAAAACTGAAACATGAATACTACTACGAATGGATGCACTTTAGATTATGCACTAAGAATGCTTGATGCACTTCAGATGCCATCGTGCCACTTGCAACCAGTAACAACAGGGACAACGATGGACTTTTCGTTTTATCCCTGACAAGGCAAATACAAATGTTGATCTGTCAATGTTTGTTGTCATTCAATAAAATAAAATAAAATTAGTAATATATACAATAATATACAAATATACAGATCTGTTTTTTAAAGTGACCTTTTTGTAGCGTATGTGTGTGGGGTGTGTGATAGAGTGTAAGTGAGGATGTGTGTGTGTGTGTGTGACTGTGTGTGTGTGTGTGTGTGTGTGTGTGTGTGTGTGTGTGTGTGTGTGTGTGTGTGTGTGTGTGTGTGTGTGTGTGTGTGTGTGTGTGTGTGTGTGTGTGTGTGTGTGTGTGTGTGTGTGTTCATGTGTGGTTGTGTGTGGAGAGATCAGTGTTCAGTGTTCTGGTGGCCTGGGGGAAGAAGCTGAGTCTGAGTCTCTCTGTTTTTGCCGCATTAATGCGGAGGCATTCCACTCAGAACACCTGCACCCCAAAACAGATCAACCACCCAACCAATTAGCTACCCTCACCACTGCTTTAGTCCAGAAGATCGCAATGTAACCCCATGTCCCCTCCCACTCCTCCGGACCCCCCCCCCCAATCAATAGTCAATCTGTAGTCATTATATTAATCTGTAGTCATTATATGAATCTGTAGTCATTATATTAGACTACAGAGCTATTTGGAAGTGTCACTCACAGGCCTACAGTGTCAAACTGAAACTGTGATTTTCAATTTCCAGTAACATTCTCAAATTATTTCAGACATAATTCTGTGATATATTTGACTTGTTTACTTTTTATTGTTAACACTTTGCCGTCCGACCACGAGTTAATACGGGTTTCGAATCCATGCGTTGTGGACAGAGTCACGTATAAAGCCGTGGCAAGTTGTTATTGCTTTTATATCATTTTAATAACCGAGTCAAGGTCGCGGAGCGGCACTGCATATATTCCCTAGTCTGTGAATTCGAGGATGTGCAATACCGGCCAGATCCTCTTAGGGGCGCCATCGCTCCACTGCAGTATGCCCTGTGGGCGAACGGATTACTTTTTTTTTCTCCTTTCAATGGATATTTTTAGTACCCGGATTCTGAATCAGCATCTTGTACCGTGGATTACGTTTCGAATCGCAGATTTCACCATGGAATAAGGGGATTTATCATCAGCCAATGGACATATCGATCTACCAGATGCCGATCGATAACGGGGAAATGCTCTGGGGTATCTCACCGGCTCATGGTAAGATCTTTTTCACATAAATTACAGCCGGATCAGAGCTTGCTATGATACGCAACCAGCCGAGCAGCGTATGTGGCTAGTTACACAACCACTGTTATTGGTAATCAATAATAATAAACAACGTCCCCCGCCCCCCCCCCCCCCCTTTGATGCATACATGCTTTGGGACAGTCCCGATGATATGCAGTTTGAGTTATTTCTTTAGCATATGTAAAACGGAAATGCTGTTGAATATAATGTTAGCAGCTATTAGCCCTATAGCTATAGCTATCCCAGAAAATATACGAGACAAAATCCGCTATAATGCTTATATTCACGGCGCTATAAAATGACAACCTATTGATGCATTTTTTTTCTTCTTTAAGCCATTTTGAAGGGACGGTTTATGAACTCAATTGACAATGAGAATGGACAGATAGCAATACTATAAAGTATAAAGTATAGATTTAGCTGTACAAAAAGACACCGGTCTGTTTACAAAAGCTGGTCCTCAACCACTATATTAGACGGGTCCCAGCGGTCGCCAATGTGTTAAAGCTTGAATCCCTAATTAATTTGACCGTGTGGGGTTATTTAAAAAAAAATTATTCCATTTATTTTTGGGCTATCTTAATTTTTTTTATCAACTTTTTCTCCCCATTTTTCTATTTTTCTCCCATCCCAATTTATTCCCTTCCTGGTCGTTGCGAGCATTGCCCCATTGTCGGCCTGGGGAGGGTGTAGAACCATCACATGCCTCCTCCGATACATGTGGAGTCGCCAGCCGCTTCTTTTCACCTGACAGCGAGGACTCTCACTGGGGGAACGTAATGCGCGCGGAGGTTCACGCTATTTCCCCCCAGATCCCCTCCCTGCTGAACAGGCGCCCCGACCGACCAGTAGGAGTCGCAGTTTACAACGACCAGGACCAGGGGCGCGAGAAGTCCGCGGGGAGTGGGGGTGCTGAGATATCGATCGTTTTTGATACATTTTTTTTTTTTTTATATAATTTTTTTTATATAAAATATATATATTATATAATTATACTTGTAGTTGTATTGTCTGCGAGACATCGCCACCACGCAACACGTCAAAATGCTCGCTATCTGCAAACAGCTCCACTGTCTGTCAGTCATAACCAACACTCTCGTTCACTAGGATACTATGATGAATTGAAAATGGGGGACGGTCCCTGATGTAAACAAGACGAAAGTCTTTCTCTGGTCTGCATCCCCTTAAGAATTGTATGTATTGAGCTGTACTGTACTGTACCCATTCTGCAATCTGTTAATAAACTTTTCAATCAAACTTTTCAATCAAAACAGCTGCCCAACTCCGCGCTCTGAGCGTTCTGATGCACACATCACAGCCCAGCTTACCCCATCTGGCTGTTGCGCCCTCTGTGTCACTGTCGCAACAACAATAGCTGCAGGAGCGATAATAATAATAACACACATTACCTATTCCGAAGACGGTAAAACACAGAAGGTGGTCTTGCGTTCAGGAGTGGTGGAAATAAACTCCTTCATGACAACATGAATGTCCAGTGAGTCCAGAATATCCGGATGCATATGCTGCAGCAAGTCCAGGTTATTATTATTAAAGAAATCAGATGAGACATTTCTTTTCTGAGACACAAGTAAACACACTCTCCACTTCAGACAGTCCTCCCTCTCTGCAATTCGTTCCCGCATACAACATCGCCGACAGATATATTCCTTTACTGCGAATTGTCCCAAAACAAAAACTATTCCAGGCCGCTATTTATTTTACCAACGGATTTCCAGTTCCGCGTTGACGCTTCCAGGCCGCGTCGATTCGAATCCCAACCGGTTCATGAGTGGCTACACGCTGTTTTAATAACACTGCATTATCGAGACAGCGCCCCTATCGATCTGGCAATGAATTCCAATAATAGGGTAAATCTGCAGTGCCGTTCCGCTCTATGACATTGAGTAGCGTCGGTATTCCAATGGAATAAAGGCCAAAACCACCTTGCAGTTGCAGTTACCCTCCCCGCCAGCAGGGGGTGCTGGAGCACCCGTCGCACCCCCACTTCTCGCGTCCTTGACCAGGACACATAACCCCACTGGCTTCCCATCCCGCTAACACTGCCAATTGTGTTAGTAGGGACGACTGACCATGCCGGTGGTACCGCTGACAGCTGGATTCGATCCCATAGTCTATGCGGTGGTAGGCGAGCGCTTAGTCCACTGTGCTACCCAGCCGCCCCGTGTGGGCTTATTTTCACATCCCTGAAGAGATAAGAGTCTGATGGAAAACACACCATTTGTAGCTTTCTTAAATAAACCTGTTGAAAATCTGAATAAGCAGATATGTTCAGTGTTTACCAACTTAAACAAACATTTTACAGCCACAGAACACAGTAAATACAATTTTAAACTCATTAAATGACGTAGGTCCTTGTATCAACAATTCATATTTATTACACGTATAGTGTTGAGTGTTGGTCCTGTTTGGATCACTGGCAGGGCCTTTCATTTAGAAAACACGATTCACAATCTCAAGAGATCCCACCACTATAATATTAATAACCACTGTATGAAAGAGCACTGACTGCTATTATCCGTATCTCAAGAGATCCCACTATATGATCACCACTGAATGACAAAGTACTGCCTGCTATATCCTTATCTCAGCCTGGCTGAGAGAGTCTGGCCGAGTGGCTTGGACTATCTTCACCACTGATTGCACCGTGATAATAATTCTGATGTCTTCAGTGCATGATTGAGCGTATATAGACTTTCTGGGGGTTGCAGGAGGACATGTCCCCCTCAATATTGAGAAGAGGTAAATTTGTCCCCCCCCCCCCCCCCCCTCAAAAATATAGATAATATTATGAAAGACAAAAATATATATATATAAAGGTGGTCAAAACATTTATATATATTTATGTTGTCCGAATGTTGTATTTTCATTTACATACATCATTTCCACCATAAATTGATGCAGAAAGGGGTACAAATTGGTGCATGAAGGTACAGGAAATGAAGCGTTTGATACCCAAAATGTCCACGGGGTGACCCCTGCTTGAAGTGTCGTCATCAACCCCCCCACCCCCCCCCCCCTGCTTGAAGTGTCGTCATCAACCCCCCCCCCCCCAATGTTGAAACCTACGCTCTTGATTCAGTGCATTTTACTGTAGCCTGCAATTCGAAACTGGCCCCTGTAAATGTCCTAACCCAATAATACACAAGACCCTCTTCTTGGGACCAAGTAAGGTTTCATCGATAATCCAATGTACAGTTACCCCCCCCCCCCACCCCGCCTACCACCCCCCCCCCCCCCCCACCCAACCACCTCCAATGTACAGTTGAATGAATGAATGAATGAAAACTTTATTAACAGATTGCAGAATGGGTACAGTACAGTACAGCTCAATACATACAATTGTTAAGGGATGCAGACCAGAGAAAGACTTTCGT
>NC_140175.1:12267499-12398937 GCF_963971535.1 Notolepis coatsorum | reverse complement strand
AACCATTCACATCAGATCGCTTAAAAAGTACTCTGTAGACACCTTTAGATATTTATTGACAGAAGTGGATTGGTCTCCTGTAATAAATACCAGTGATGTAGGACAGTTTTAAAAAGCTATTCTCCAAGTAGATGGATGTAGTCGCCCCTCTCAGACAAATACGAATTAAACAGAGGAGCAACCCCTGGTTCAATCCACCAATAAGGGACCTAATAAAACCAGCGAGACTCAGTCTTGGCAAAATTTAGAAAAACCCAGGATGCTGACGATATAAGAAATACAGGAATATGACTCAGGAAATTGATCAAAAAACAAGCAAAACAGAACTACTACTCAGAGATGATTGAAGAAAATAGCAACAATCCATCGAAAGTTTGGAAAACACTAAAAGATCTAGGCTGCAGTAATAAATCAAACAACAAGGCACCACGGAGGCGAACATAGGGCTACACACCGACAAGGGAGTAGAGTTTGACAAAAAGCAAAGTTGGAACTATGTTTAACACCTTTTTCACATCAGTTGCCAGCAAGCTAGTAGTCTCTGACCTGCCCGACAGAACGGGAGAATATGGAGAGGACTTTGTCACTCAATACTACAGAAAACCTGGGCGTTTGAGGAGGGAGCATTTTGCTTCAACAAGATCACAGTTGATTATGTAGACACGATGCTATGTGAGCTCAATGTTAGTAAGGCTACGGGGCTCGACGGCATCAGCGCTATAGGTATCTGAGAGATGCCTCAGCAGTTATTGTCCCACACATCACTCACATAGTTAATCACTCACTTGAGCAGGGAAAAGTGCCCACTGATTTTAAACGAGCAAAAGTGACCCCAATCTATAAGAAGGGGAGTAAACAAATCCCAGCAACTTCAGACCAGTCTCGATTTTAAATGTAATAGCTAAGGTTTTTGAAAGAGTAGTACACAATCAAATATATGAATACATACACAAACATAACTTATTTTATGAGCTGCAGTCGGGTTTTAGAAAATCATGCCTCAACAGACACCCGTCTCCTGTATCTCACTGATTTTATTAGGAGAGAAATTGATGAAGGGGAAACTGTGTGGCCCTAGTACTTCTTGACCTTCAAAAAGCCTTTGACACAGTTGACCATAACATTCTGTTAGCAAAACTGAAGGCTCTGGGGATGGACAGCTCTGCCATTAGCTGGATGAGGTCCTACCTGTCAGGGAGGGGTCAGAGAGTGGGACAATAGGGCGAGTCCTATCCGAGACCATGCCCTTTTCTTGCCGGGTCCCTCAGGGAAGTGTACTTGGGCCCTTGCTCTCTTCCTGCTGTACATCAACGACATGAAAGCTGCCTGCTCCAGCCCGTTATTTTTACATGCTGATGATTCAGCCATTCTTGTCTCGCACAAAGACAAGAATCATATTCAGGACATCCTAGCTGACAACATCGATAGTATAAAGAACTGGCAATAGGTTGTCACTGCATCTATGGCAACAAGACAGAATCCATATTAATGGGTTCAAAAATAACGCTAAGCAGGGAGGACAAACTTGTTATAACCACCGGAGGCACAACCATCACATCACAGCCCTCGGTTAAATATCTAGGTTGTATCCTAGATGAGACTCTAGGAGGTGCCCACATGGCCCTAAATGTCCTGGGCAGATAAGCGCCAGAACAAGGTTCCTAGCTAGGAAGTCCCTTGCCTCATGTCTGGTCCAGTGCCATTTCGACTACACCATCAGCTCATGGTACTGGAGCGCCTTAACAAACCCCTGCAACATAAACTTCAAACAGCACAGGACAAACTAATCAGAGTAGTTTTAGGCCTAAACTCCAGAACCCATATAGGGAAGACTCCATTTTCACAACTCCACTGGCTACCAGTGGAGGCTAGAGCAAACAGCTACAGCTAGGGATGGTCCACACGATTTTAAACAGGAGAGCCCCAACATATTTTAACAACCACCTTGAAATGATTGCACACACACACACACACACACACACACACACACACACACACACACACACACACACACACAGCACACACACACACACACACACACACACACACACACACACACACACACACACACACACACACACACACACACAAACACAAGAGGAAGCCTGAGAAATGTAGTCCCCTGTAAACACAACAGGAGATAGGTCAAATGTCATTTAGATATAGAGGTGCAGTGGAGTGGAACAAACTAGCACTCAATGAATGAATGAATGAATGAATGAATGAATGAATGAATGAATGAATGTATTATTTTATTTAGAATGTTTACAAATAAATAAACAAACAAATAATTTTTCGAACATTTTCACAAATAACAAACGAAAAGGATAGGTTTGAAGCCGAAGGCTTATAGAGCAACCTACCCCTAATTCAAAATTCAAAACAAAACAAACAAGGAAACCCAGAGCGCTGCGGTGTTCAAATCAAGGATAAGAGAGCAGCTGTTTAGCAACCTGGCACTGTAATGTTGGTGCGATTATATTATGTGCTGAACCCTTGCTGAACGATGAGTAATGTCTCTATGCACTTTGTTGGTGAAAATAATTATTGTTTTTAATGCACCAATGAACATGAATGATGCTTTTTATAAAAAAATTAAAAAGATTAAAACTGAAACATGAATACTACTACGATGGATGCACTTTAGATTATGCACTAAGAATGCTTGATGCACTTCAGATGCCATCGTGCCACTTGCAACCAGTAACAACAGGGACAACGATGGACTTTTCGTTTTATCCCTGACAAGGCAAATACAAATGTTGATCTGTCAATGTTTGTTGTCATTCAATAAAATAAAATAAAATTAGTAATATATACAATAATATACAAATATACAGATCTGTTTTTTAAAGTGACCTTTTTGTAGCGTATGTGTGTGGGGTGTGTGATAGAGTGTAAGTGAGGATGTGTGTGTGTGTGTGTGTGACTGTGTGTGTGTGTGTGTGTGTGTGTGTGTGTGTGTGTGTGTGTGTGTGTGTGTGTGTGTGTGTGTGTGTGTGTGTGTGTGTGTGTGTGTTCATGTGTGGTTGTGTGTGGAGAGATCAGTGTTCAGTGTTCTGGTGGCCTGGGGGAAGAAGCTGAGTCTGAGTCTCTCTGTTTTTGCTGCATTAATGCGGAGGCATTCCACTCAGAACACCTGCACCCCAAAACAGATCAACCACCCAACCAATTAGCTACCCTCACCACTGCTTTAGTCCAGGAGATCGCAATGTAACCCCATGTCCCCCTCCCACTCCTCCGGACCAACCCCCCCCCCCCCCCCCCCCTTATATTAGAGTCAATAGTCAATCTGTAGTCATTATATTAATCTGTAGTCATTATATTAATCTGTAGTCATTATATTAGACTACAGAGCTATTTGGAAGTGTCACTCACAGGCCTACAGTGTCAAACTGAAACTGTGATTTTCAATTTCCAGTAACATTCTCAAATGATTTCAGACATAATTCTGTGATATATTTGACTTGTTTACTTTTTATTGTTAACACTTTGCCCCCCGACCACGAGTTAATACGGGTTTCGAATCCATGCGTTGTGGACAGAGTCACGTATAAAGCCGTGGCAAGTTGTTATTGCTTTTATATCATTTTAATAACCGGGTCAAGGTCGCGGAGCGGCACTGCATATATTCCCTAGTCTGTGAATTTGAGGATGTGCAATACCGGCCAGATCCTCTTAGGGGCGCCATCGCTCCACTGCAGTATGCCCTGTGGGCGAACGGATGACTTTTTTTTTTCCTTTCAATGGATATTTTTAGTACCCGGATTCTGAATCAGCATCTTGTACCGTGGATTACGTTTCGAATCGCAGATTTCACCATGGAATAAGGGGATTTATCATCAGCCAATGGACATATCGATCTACCAGATGCCGATCGATAACGGGGAAATGCTCTGGGGTATCTCACCGGCTCATGGTAAGATCTTTTTCACATAAATTACAGCCGGATCAGAGCTTGCTATGATACGCAACCAGCCGAGCAGCGTATGTGGCTAGTTACACAACCACTGTTATTGGTAATCAATAATAATAAACAACGTCCCCCGCCCCCCCCCCCCCCCCCCTTTGATGCATACATGCTTTGGGACAGTCCCGATGATATGCAGTTTGAGTTATTTCTTTAGCATATGTAAAACGGAAATGCTGTTGAATATAATGTTAGCAGCTATTAGCCCTATAACTAGCCTTCCAGAAAATATACGAGACAAAATCCGCTATAATGCTTATATTCACGGCGCTATAAAATGACAACCTATTGATGCATTTTTTTTTCTTTAAGCCATTTTGAAGGGACGGTTTATGAACTCAATTGACAATGAGAATGGACAGATAGCAATACTATAAAGTATAAAGTATAGATTTAGCTGTACAAAAAGACACCGGTCTGTTTACAAAAGCTGGTCCTCAACCACTATATTAGACGGGTCCCAGCGGTCACCAATGTGTTAAAGCTTGAATCCCTAATTAATTTGACCGTGTGGGGTTATTTAAAAAAAAATTATTCCATTTATTTTTGGGCTATCTTAATTTTTTTTATCAACTTTTTCTCCCCATTTTTCTATTTTTCTCCCATCCCAATTTAGTCGTTATGCCAATTCCCTTCCTGGTCGTTGCGAGCATTGCCCCATTGTCGGCCTGGGGAGGGTGTAGAACTACCACATGCCAGCCGCTTCTTTTCACCTGACAGCAAGGAGTTTCACTGCGGGAACGTCACGCACGCGGAGGAGGTTCACGCTATTTCCCCCAGATCCCCTCCCTGCCGAACAGGCGCCCCGACCGACCAGTAGGAGTCGCAGTTTACAACGACCAGGACACAGAACCCCACCGGCGGCTTCCCACCCGCTAACACTGCCAATTGTGTTAGTAGGGACGCCTGACCATGCCGGTGGTACCGCTGACAGCTGGATTCGATCCCATAGTCTCTGCGGTGGTAGGCGAGTGCTTAGTCCACTGTGCTACCCAGCCGCCCCGTGTGGGCTTATTTTCACATCCCTGAAGAGATAAGAGTCTGATGGAAAACACACTATTTGTAGCTTTCTTAAATAAACCCGTTGAACATCTGAATAAGCAGATATGTTCAGTGTTTACCAACTTAAACAAACATTTTACACAGAACAGAATGACGTAGGTCCTTGTATCAACAATTCATATTTATTACACGTATAGTGTTGGTCCTGTTTGGATCACTGCAGGCAGGGCCTTTCATTTAGAAAACACGATTCACAATCTCAAGAGATCCCACTATAATATTAATAACCACTGTATGAAAGAGCACTGACTGCTATTATCCGTATCTCAAGAGATCCCACGATATGATCACCACTGGATGACAAAGTACTGCCTGCTATATCCTTATCTCAGCCTGGCCGAGAGAGTCTGGCCGAGTGGCTTGGATTATTATCTTCACCACTGATTGCACCGTGATAATAATTCTGATGTCTTCAGTGCATGATGATTGAGCGTATATAGACTTTCTGGGGGTTGCAGGAGGACATGTCCCCCTCAATATTGAGAAGAGGTAAATTTGTCCCCCCCCCCCCCCCCTCAAAAATATAGATAATATTATGAAAGACAACCCCCTCCCCAAAAGAGGTAAAAAATATATATATATAAAGGTGGTCAAAACATTTATATATATTTATGTTGTCCGAATGTTGTATTTTCATTTACATACATAATTTCCACCATAAATTGATGCAGAAAGGGGTACAAATTGGTGCATGAAGGTACAGGAAATTAAGTGTTTGATACCCAAAATGTCCACGGGGTGACCCCTGCTTGAAGTGTCGTCATCAACCCCCCCACCCCCCCCCCCCCTGCTTGAAGTGTCGTCATCAACCCCCCCCCCCAATGTTGAAACCTACGCTCTTGATTCAGTGCATTTTACTGTAGCCTGCAATTCGAAACTGGCCCCTGTAAATGTCCTAACCCAATAATACACAAGACCCTCTTCTTGGGACCAAGTAAGGTTTCATCGATAATCCAATGTACAGTTACCCACCCCGCTTACCCAACCCCCCCCCCCCCCCCCACCCACCCAACCACCTCCAATGTACAGTTACGCCCCCCCACCCAACCTCCTCCAATGTACAGTGTCTTCGTCAAATGTATATACTCTCTTTTTTAGACTCTTTTTGTATCACAAACAGTACTGTATATTTGTAAATCTGGTATGTCATGAATGTATAGATGTAGCCAGGGGTAGGAGGGGTGGGTGGGTGGGGGACACTGTACAACTGTACAAGCAACACTGTACATTGGAATATTGACAAGACCATACTTGGTCATTTTTACTGTACATTGGAGGGGGTTGTGTTAGGACATTTACAGTTTACAGGACAACAGTTGAGTAGGCTATAATGTGCTGTGTTTTTATGTCTTCCATCGAGGACCACCTTGGAAATAAGTGTTAATGCTTGTTAATGAATGCTTTTAGGTGATATCCTCAGGAATACAAATTGGTCAAGATCATTTGTTTTTATGATGTGTTTTTAATTTCCAAATAAATCAAATCAAATAAAAAAGCAGTTTTTGCAGTTGAGCTACTGGTGTTGTATATTATACAGCCTTTTCAATCATCTTTATCAAGGGAACCCTTATCCTAATGATTTAAAAAATAATATTATGATGATACGATATGGACCTAGTAGTTGGGTCATCTGTGGCACTTCGTTTCTCAATGGATTTTTTAAAAAGGCGGGGGAAATTTGTGAGAGACCAAAATCCAAAATGGCTGCCGTGGAAATTAACTTTTTAATGGTTTGACCTACAACGATGCCCAATACATGGTACCAGCCCCCTCTCAGTCATGTACCAGCCCCTCTCAGTCATGTACCAGCCAGCCCCTCTCAGTCATGTACCAGCCCTCTCTCAGTCATGTATACCAGCCCCCTCTGTCATCTACCAGCCCCCTCTCAGTCATGTACCACAGCCCCATCTGAGTCATGTACCAGCCCCCTCTCAGTCATGTACCAGCCCCCTCTCAGTCATGTACCAGCCCCCTCTCAGTCATGTACCAGACCCCTCTCAGTCATGTACCAGCCCCCTCTCAGTCATGTACCAGCCTCCTCTCAGTCATGTACCACAGCCCCATCTCAGTCATGTACCATAGCCCCATCTCAGTCATGTACCACAGCCCCCTCTCAGTCATGTATACCAGCCCCCCTCTCAGTCATGTATACCAGCCCCCTCTCAGTCATGTACCAGCCCTCTCTCAGTCATGTACCAGCCCCCTCTCAGTCATGTACCACAGCCCCCTCTCAGTCATATACCACAGCCCCCTCTCAGTCATGTACCACAGCCCCCTCTCAGTCATGTACCACAGCCCCCTCTCAGTCATGTACCAGCCCCCTCTCAGTCATGTACCACAGCCCCCTCTCAGTCATGTACCAGCCCCATCTCAGTCATGTACAAGCCCCCTCTCAGTCATGTACCAGCCCCCTATCAGTCATGTACCAGCCCCCTCTCAGTCATGTACCAGCCCCCTCTCAGTCATGTACCAGCCTCCTCTCAGTCATGTACCACAGCCCCATCTCAGTCATGTACCATAGCCCCATCTCAGTCATGTACCACAGCCCCCTCTCAGTCATGTATACCAGCCCCCCTCTCAGTCATGTATACCAGCCCCCTCTCAGTCATGTACCAGCCCTCTCTCAGTCATGTACCAGCCCCCTCTCAGTCATGTACCAGCCAGCCCCCTCTCAGTCATGTACCACAGCCCCCTCTCAGTCATGTACCAGCCCCCTCTCAGTCATGTACCACAGCCCCCTCTCAGTCATGTACCAGCCCCATCTCAGTCATGTACCAGCCCCCTCTCAGTCATGTACCAGCCCCCTATCAGTCATGTACCAGCCCCCTCTCAGTCATGTACCAGCCCCCTCTCAGTCATGTACCAGCCTCCTCTCAGTCATGTACCACAGCCCCATCTCAGTCATGTATCAGGGAATTTTTTTATTGATGAAAACGCATAATATGGTTTTTACCTATACATTCGGATCAGCAGTTCAGCACCTGCACTGTTGGTGGGTGAGCCTAGTAAAGGATGTCCCATTGCGTTCATCTTCAATGAATGGACCAATGCAATAGTCTACCAAAGCCCCCCCCTCTCTCTCTATATCTCTCACACACACACACACACACACACACACACACACACACACACACACACACACACACACACACACACACACACACACACACACACACACACACACACACACACACACACACACACTTCAGAAACAAACATAGTATCAATGAGAGCATCAATAATACACCTGAGTGATGTCTAGTGAAAAAAATAAAAAAAAAAAATTTGGGGGCCCCCCCAGTGCTGGGCCCTTGGAATCATCCTAAGCTACCCCCCAGCTACGCCCCTGGATGTAGCAGTACTGTCTATCTGTATGTCATGTATGTCATAAATGTCACTAATATGAATTGAAAATGGGGGACCCTGATGTACAGTAAACAAGACGAAAGTCTTTCTCTGGTCTGCATCCCCTTAACAATTGTGTGTATTGAGCCGTACTGTATTGTACCCATTCTGCAATCTGTTAAATAAAGTTTTCATTCAATCAATCAATCAATCAATCAACGTGTATCGTTTCAACCCTGCTGTGATCTGTCTGGCAAGAAGGACACCGTCCTTGATGATGGTCCTACTGTATGTGAGCTGACTACACATGTCTGGTTATGGGGGACACCTGAAATACTCCGAGGAAGATGATAATGTGTGTAGCTTCTGTCCTCAAAACTGCACAGGCAAGTAGAGACACACAATGTGTCCCGAATAGTATTCAAGTAGCCTAATAAACTTTCTTATTGCTCGATGTAAACAATAGTGAAAATAAAGATAAGATAAGAAAGATAGTCCTTGCTATTGATCCCATTGGGTGTGTAGACGCGCATTTCACAATTGTATCCCGTAACTTTTTCGTCACATTTAGAGACTAGTATTTCAATTGTTTGTAGCCTATTGAGTAAAACAATAAATAAATAAAAAGTCTCGCCTTACCTGAAAATAATGAATATAGATGATGATGACTCCAACCAATTGTAATATTTGTAATCCAAATTTCTTTGCTCGTCAAGAAGACGGAACGAGCAAAGCGTCTTTGGGTTCTTGAAAAGCGCTTTATAAATCAAATGTATTATTATTATTATTATTATTAACGTCCGTTTGATAGCGTTTTGAAACTCCGCTCGCCTGACCGACGCTGGAGCGAAGGAGCGCTCCTCTGACAACCCGCGGCGGCGCGCCTACTATACAGCCTGGCTGTCACTCACAGCAGGTGCCGCGGCGCGCAGCCCCCCCCCCCTCCCCCCTTGCCCCCCCCCCCCCTCCCCACTTGACATGAGCTCGAGATGTAATTTCAGATTGAGACTGAGAGGAAGAGAAGAGGAGAGAGACGGCCCGACTGGGTGGCATCACTGGCATGGGGGGTGCTGCTGTGGGGTTTGTTTGCCCAATATAGACTGAATTTCACAAACTCAGGTTTTCTTTGAACTGGTGCAATTTATTTAAAGCAATGTGGGGGGGGGCACTAGTCTATACTCTTAACCCTTTCACTGCCACACTACAGAAGGTTAACCCTTTACTATACACTATACCGACAGGGTAACCTTCTGTAGTGTGGCAGTGAAAGGGTTAACCTGCTGTCGTCGTGTGGCAGTGAAATGGTTAACCTTATTATGTGTATTGTCGCAGTGAAAGGGTTAACCGTTTTGGTAGTGCGGCGGTGAAAGGGTTAAACCGTCTCCTACACCATATACACAGCAAACGATCTATGAAATAGTTAAGGGTTATATAGAGGGTGGGAAGCCTGGAGGTTGATTGATTGATTGATTGATTGATTGATTGATTGATTGATTGATTGAAAAGTTTATTAACAGATTGCAGAATGGGTACAATACAGTACGGCTCAATACATACAATTGTTAAGAGGATGCAGACCAGAGAAAGACTTTCGTCTTGTTTACATCAGGGTCCCCCATTTTCAATTCATCATAACATATATGACATACATGACATACAGATAGACAGTACTGCTACATCTATACATTTATGACATACCAGATTTGCAAATACAGTACTGTTTGTGATACAAAAAGAGTCCAGAAAAAGAGTGTATATACATTTGACATAGAAACTGTACATTGGAGGAGGTTGGGTAGGTGGGGTGGGGTTTGGTGGGGTTGGGTGGGTGGGGCTGTACATTGGGGGGGGGGGGGGGGCATGACCGTACCTCCCCCTCAACGAACGCCACCTGGTGTTCAGTGATCAGGGAAGAAGGGTCCAGGATCTGGCGGTGGGGCGTCCAGCTTCTCTCCTCCGGTCCATGACCCTCCCTCCCAGTCTACCAAGTACTGGAGGCCCCGTCCACGTCGACGCATGTCCACTAGACTAGATGACGGACCGTGTAGGCTGGGTGATCATCAATCATCCGAGGAGGGGGAGGAGGGGGAGGAGGGGGAGCGGGGGGTTGAAGTGGGCTGGAGGGGAGACAGGCTTAATCCGGGAAACATGGAATTTAGGGTGGATACGAAGGGAACGTGGTAACCACAACCGAACGGCAAGGCGGTTTATAATTCTATTAATCTTGAAAGGTCCGATAAATGTAGGAGAACGTTTGCGGCTAGTCTCTCTACCCTTAACACATTGAGTGCCGACCACGCCCCTTCCGGGAAGTGCATCTGGCCTTGCCGTCCATTAACCCCATGTAAACGCTCACCTTGTTTGTAGAGCTAAGCCTATGTTTTATATTATAGCTATGGGTCTAATAACGCCGTCGATTGTCAGTGAGTTGCTTCCAGTCAACGTGCAAAAAACTGATTATCTTTTCATCTGTACATTTCCGTTTTATACCGTTTTGAATATGAATATAGTTTGGGTGCTTCTGAGTAATTCCAGGAAAAAGACGCGAAAACAGCGTTTTTGTGTAATTCAATAAACACGTTGTCATTTTTCGCCTGATTATCGAATCTTCCTGAAATCAACGCTAGATTATCATTATTATGTCATTATCATTATTACGCTCCCCCCCTGCCCCCACCTGCACCCCATGGTAAACATGGTAAAGAGTCCTGCATGTATCAACAAATGCGCATGTTGGTGAATTTATGACTGTGTGCCATTATTACTATCAAATGTAATAATTGTGGAATATTACTATAATGAGCTGTATGTGTATGAACCAAGCATCCTTTGTGAAGCACTTTGGTTGACAAGTGTCATGTTTAAATGTGCTATATAAATAAATTTGATTGATTGATTGATTGATTGAAACAGCCACACACAGCACACACAGACAGCGTCAATCGCGGTAGAAAAATCAGATCAACGCAAGATTGGATATATATAGAGTCCTTACCTGGTCTCTGATGTAATGCAAAAAAAAATCCAATTATCTTATCGCCATTCCAGTCATCCACAGCGATCCTGTCTCCGACGTTATTGGGCATTGCACATGAACGGGCGGGCGAGGTCAGTTGTCCAAGCCATCCTACAAGCGCATGTTTTGCCGGAGTGTTTTGGACCCGCCCCCCACGCCGCAGCTATGAACTATGTGAATTACTTGTCTGTTGATGCCTGGGCCTGACAGTGACATACGAGCTTGTCTGTTGACGCCTGGGCCTAACAGTGACATACGAGCTTGTCTGTTGAGGATGCCTGGGTGTTGTGAAGGATCAGATTAAACCGAATATGTATATTTATTTATATATATATATTTAATTGTATTTGTATATCGTTTGATATCCCCTGTATATTCCTTGTACAATATGCATTGAATATCCCCGTTTCTACTAAACAGCCCATAATAGTTTCATTCTACCATTGGACGAGAACCTGGCGCCAGGTTGCCATACCCCTAGGTTCAAGTTCAATCGTGCCGCCTAACATGTCGAGGCAACCCCCGGTTCCGCGCAGTAATATGCCGGGCGAAATACGTGTGGTACTATTTGTTCATAGCGCATATATATATGGCGCTCGTAAAGTAGAACTTTCTTTTAGTCCAGTTCTTTACCCTCCAACAGAGTGACAGACGCAAAAGCCTCCCCACGAAGCACGTGCGGTGTAGTAGGGCCTACTTGGCCCAGAATAGGCATTGAGATATCGTGTAGATTAATAGTTGAATGGTCATAGTTTGGCACCATACCGTCGAGTTGGACGTATTCTATTAACCTAATAATAGTCTATTTATGTATAGTGCATCGTTCGGTTCGAGTTCTACAGTTATCAGTACCCCCATCGTTCCTGACGTTATCCGGACGCTTATCCAGGCTGGTCAGACCCCTAGTGGTGATTGCATCCGAGGAGCTCCGGGTCAAGAGCGACTGGACCTGTATATTGGATTACTCTACCCGACGACGGCGAGCCTTCCACGGCTCTTGGATTATGCTTTATGTGCTTTGATTATTCCATGGATAAAGGCCAACACTGTCGAGTGTTGGAATTACCCCCCGGAGAGGACTACAGGTGAGGCGGCGCTCTACACGTGAGGTCGCACCACGTCTCTCCGTTGTGGACCGGCAGATACCGTTCCACAGAGGGTCCAGCTGTATTCGTCTGCGGCCCGAGGTTCTGTGGGCACTGGGTCTAAGACTTTGGATTCTCCCAAGACACCGTCGGCCAGATGGGATACCGCCAGCGACTTCTCTAACCCCCCCCTCCTACTGTCTTACAACCAGCGGGACCCCCCCCCCCCCTTAGTGTATCCAGCTATAATCATTTAAGTACTATCGCTATCGTTTCCTAAATATTCTAGGTTGTATACTTACTCCCTGCGCAACCAGAGATTGGACATTCAATGTTGATTTACCTACGAATACTCATTTGCCATAAAAGTGCATACTCAACATTTCAAATCATAAATGTAATTAAGTGAATGTTGTATACACCCTTTGCTGTATTAAATATTCGATTTGGTCCATTTGTGTTGGTTCGTTTCATCAGGTGGGAAAGTGTTCATCATACTTATATCTTGTACTGGGTGGCCAGAAGTTAAAGTACATGAGGTAGTGGTATTAAATATCATATCTAACAATACAGTCAGGGAATTGTACCCCTCAGCTACAATTGGTCCTTCGAGCCGGATGGTAACTAGTGTAATATTAATATAGTGTTATTAATATCGAAATGGCCTATGATGAACACTCCACGAAACGATCCTCCTAACCTAGAACGCCCGCGGCGCAGACGACAGACACCTCAGTACTTAGAGGCTTACACTGTCAGTCAACTACCTAGCCTTCGACAAACGGTAAACGTGGTAAAAGTAGAAAGTAAAATTATGTCTGACCTTAACGACCAGGTTTCCCCGACCACAGAGGCCCTAGTAGGTCCTAATGTAACTGACCAAGCCCACGGTGGGGACCAGGAGGGAATTGACATGCCTTTACCCCCCGCCACTACTAAAGAAGTAGTCCCCGACACGCCCCGGGAAGAAGATAGCCCTACAGAGAGGGAACTCTGCACGGAAGAAGCAGAGGAGAGCGCCGAGGAACTAGAGCTCCAGGACTCCCCAACGAGTACCCCCAGGAGCGGTTCACGCAGGAGCGGCTCACCTCCACTACCGCCTTCCCCCAGCGAAGCGGAGAGGATACTACAACAGGCGTTCCTCGTCAGCCTGACAGCCTCTACCGAACGCGATCGGCTCCAAGCACAGACGCTTAGCGAGCGCGAACGTCTCCAAGCCCAGGCGACCAGCGAGCGCGAACACCTCCAAGCACAGCAACGGAGCGAAGAACAGCGCACAAGTCTGGAGATGAGACGCTTCCAGATGGAAGAGAATATGGCAAGAGACCGGGCCGACGGCCAGCGCGCCGAAAGAGAAACAGAGCGCGCCGCCGCCGACGCCCAGCGCGCCGCTGCCGGTGCCCAAAGAGACGCAGAGCGCGACAGATTACAAGCGCAACTAATAGAGCAGCTGATCAAAAGGACAACTCCCTCTCCCTCCGCCAGGGGCTCAAGGAACTCGTCGAGACAGCAGTCAAGAGCAGCGTCACCGCAACGAGCAAGCGACCCTGAACTTGACCAACAGACCGAGTCTAGACCCCCCGCAGACCCCCTTCCCATACCGGTCCAAGCGAGACCCAGCTACAAGGAAGGAGCGGCCTACACTGCGGAGAAGCTAAATAAACGATTACAAGATCTGGAAGATTTGATAGAAGAAGAAGAGGGAGAAGAGGAGAACCAAGCCCGACGACAGCACAGTACTCCACCGGACCAGGAGGTCCCATACAGTCCAGGCTATACCCCCGCGGCGCTGCGCTACAGACCCCCGACTCTATTTACGGGTGAGCACGAAGCACGACCAGCCCCGAGGAACAGTACCTGGACCAGCGGGCCATGGTACCCTGCCAGTACCAGCCCACAGCGAGGCGCAAGAGGGGACTCGCCCAGGAGGTCTCTCCCCCAACGCTCGCCGATGTATCAGCCATCCACGGCGTCATACAACGCCACGCCGCCATTCCCAGACTTCGCCTATGAGAGTCGAGCACAGTACACGGAGCTCCGGATGTGTTTAGAGACAATGATGGTGGATGTCGTTGATGAACGCCACAAGTATGCAATATTATTGAAGCACCTGAAAGTACCGCGAGCGCACAATATAGCGCTAGCCTATGCTACCTCCTCGACCCCATACACAGCGGCCCTTGCAGCGCTGGATCAAAGATATGGGCGTATATGGGATTACGTAATCCAGGAGATAAGGCATATTGACCGCCTACCCCCAGCCACAGACAATCGTTCACTAGACGACCTGTCAATCAAAGTGCAGTCCCTGGTGGGGATGCTGGGAGCTCAACGGGAGAAGGGCAGGCATGAGCTGTACGCCAACTCTAACGTTGAGAGGATTTTGGAGAAGCTGCCACCCGCAAGACAGGAGCGCTTTCGGCGGCAGAGGGACTACCGAGATCCCGACGGCCCCGAGCCATCCCTCCTTGATCTGGCCGACTTCTTGGCGAGAGAGGTCAGCAGCTTACGACTGGACACCTTCGGGCGGAGCACGCCAAGCTCCAGAGAGGGACCCAGGAGAATAAGTGATGGAAGAAGATCGGTGACTGTCATGCACCAATCAGAGTCAGTACCGAGCAGTAAGAGTCACAGCACCCCCTCGAGAAAGGAGAAGTGGAAGATAGCGTGTCCCTACTGTGAGAAAGAACACTGGCTGTCACAATGTGACTCATTCACAAAGATGAATGCAGAAGAAGTGAGCCAATGGATAAAGTCCAACCGGCGCTGTTATCGATGTGCGCGGCCCCACATGGCAGCCGAATGCCGCCTAAAGAAAAGGTGCAGCCGGTGCGATGGAGCCCATCTAGATATACTACACGATAGTAACGGAAGACGGCCTATACCTGCACCACGGAGCGGCACCAAGGCAAGTGTCATGTACATTGACCCCGCCAGCAGCAACGGAGCTCAAGTGCTCTTAAAGGTAGTCCGTGTGACATTGAGCTACCAGGATAAAGTCATGGACACTTACGCCGTCCTTGATGACGGGTCAGAGAAGACCCTTCTGCTCGCCTCCGCTGCGACTCAACTGGGACTGCGGGGGAGCAAGAACGAAATGACGATTCGGACAATAAGAAGAGATTTAAAGACGATAAAGGGCGAGAATGTCTCCTTCACTATCGCAGCCAACGGGCAGCCAGAGCGACGGTACAAGATCACAAATGCTTTCACCAGCCAAGAAATAGGACTCTCGCAGTACACCTACCCTGTCACCAAGTTGATGGATAAATATGTGCACCTGCGCCAATTACCTATCCCGCTCATAAACGGCGCTACCCCGACCCTGTTGATAGGCTCCGACCATGCAGAACTCATAGTCCCGATTGACCGGGTCCATACAGGTCCCCGAGGCTGTCCTGCAGCCGTCGAGACCCGCTTAGGATGGACATTACAAGGCCCCCTCGCTAAATCTCTCAACCGAACCGCAGCCACTAGCTGCTTCCACTCCCGAACGACAGAAGAAGACACCACTCTCCTGCAGCATGTCGAGAGGCTATGGACCCTAGAGACAATGCCCTTTAAGAACGAAAAGAAAGACATTCGCTCTAAAGAAGACATTTACGCCATCCACCTACTCGAGCAGGGGACAAAGAGAGTCACAGTCGGCGGAGTGATGAGATACGCAACTCCACTCCTGAGGCGAGAGGGAATGCCCCCCTTTCACGCAAAGAAAGACGCCACGGAGCGCTATCTACTGAACACAGAGCGGCGCCTAGCCAAAGACCCCGCTCAACAGAGTGTGTACCGAGCTGAGATTGAGAAGCTAATCACAGCGGGACACGTAACAAAGATTGACATTAAAGAGGCCGATCAGACGACCGAATCATGGTACGTGCCGCATCACAAGGTCCATCACAATGGCAAGGATCGCATTGTGTTTAACTGCAGCTACCAGATCGGATCCCAAAATCTGAATAAAGAGCTCTTGCCCGGCCCCACACTCGGCCCCTCCCTACTAGGCGTGCTACTGCGCTTCCGCCAGGACAAGGTGGCTATAAGCGGGGATATCAAAGGGATGTTCTTGCAAGTGAGACTAGTAGAGGAGGACAAGCCTCTGCTATGGTTCCTATGGAGAGAGAAGATCGGAGATGAGAACCCATCCATCTACCAGTGGGAAGTACTCCCCTTCGGAACCACATGCAGCCCGTGCTGTGCTACATTTGCACTACAGAAACACGTCACAGAGGACCCAGCAGCAGATGAAGAGGTCCAACACAGTGTGAAGAACAGTTTCTACGTAGACAACTGTCTACAAAGCGTCTCGACTCAAGAAGAAGCCGAGGCTCTCCTAATCAAGTTACGCGCCTCCCTAATCAAAGGAGGCTTTGATCTCAGGCAGTGGGCCAGCAGTGACCCGCACGTATTGCGCAGCCTTTCCTCCGCAGACAAGGCTGCCAGCAGCGAGACCTGGATGGCGACAATCCCAGGAGAAGCCCAAGAAATGACACTAGGATTAGTCTGGCGCTTCAAAACAGACTCGCTCCACTATAGACACAAACCCTTGGCTCCAGAGCAAGGAAGGTCGGCGGCGATACCGACCACCAGACGGAGTGTGTACAGAACACTCGCCAGACAATATGACCCGTTGGGATGTATTCTACCTTAAACCACCAGGGCAAAGATGATTGTACGAGCACTATGGGACAAGGACCAGGGCTGGGACGACCCAATACCCGCACACCTTGCCTCAACATGGAGAGAGTGGGAGACGGAACTCCGCTCACTCCCAGGTGTCAATATACGCCGCAGCTACTTCCCATCCACAGTGAGGCCAGAGACATGCGAGATTGAGCTACACGTCTTCAGCGATGCCTCCGAAGTAGCCTACGGATCGGTTGCTTATTTGCGTGCCCAAGAGATGGGAGGAGAGATACACACTGCTTTCATACTGGCCCGCTCAAGGATAGCCCCACGTAAGCAACAATCTATCCCACGTCTAGAGCTCTGCGCAGCCCTCGCAGGAGCGCATCTAGCCACGTTAATCCAACGTGAACTCACCATTCCGGTGCATAGAACAATCTTGTGGTCAGATTCCACGACAGTACTCACATGGATTAAGTCTGATTCATGCAGATACAAAGTCTTCGTGGGAGTCAGAGTCACCGAGATTCAGGAACTAACAGAAGAAGCAAGCTGGAGATATGTGGATACCAAACACAACCCAGCTGACGTCATCACCCGGGGAATGTCCCTGGATGACCTAACCCGTCGCAACATCTACAGTGACGGACCAGCATTCCTCCAGCTCCCGGAAGGAGACTGGCCTACGCCCACCCCGAGGGAAGCAAGTAGCGAGGAGGCTGAGAACAAGAAGCCTATGTTCTGTGGACTGAGCACTGTCGCCTCCACAGACCCGAACATAGATGACTGCATTACCCTAGAGAGTGCGCAACAAAGGACATTCCTGCGGCACCACCCAGAGATTCAGTCCACCACTGACATGTCAGCAGCTGACTACGAAGAAGCAGAACTTCTTCTACTACAACGAGCCCAGAGAGACTCGTTCCCCGATGAGCTAGACTGTCTACAGGGAGGAAACCCCGTCCCATCAGACAGCAGACTGATTCACCTGGCACCAGAGAGTGACGCACATAATCTCATCAGAGTGGGTGGTCGCCTGCGGAGAGCCCCCGATCTACCAGATGACATTAAGCACCCGATCGTCTTGAACAGCCGACACAAGGTCACAGAGCTGATCATAAAGAAATACGACGAGGATGTGCACCACGCAGGAGCAGAGACAGTCCTCACGGAGATCGAGGGAGTATTGAACTCAAAGCCCCTCGGTTACGTCTCCAGTGATGTAGCAGATGTCGACCCAGTCACCCCCAACACACTCCTAATGGGGCGGCTGGACCCTGCGCTACCCCAGACAATGTACAGGCCCGAAGAAGCGAACGGCCGAAGGATGTGGAGGTACAGCCAAGTACTAGCTGACAAGTTTTGGAGCAGCTTCCTACTTCACTACCTACCGTCTCTACAGACCCGCCAGAAGTGGGTAAAAGAGAGAGACAATTTGACAGAAGGAACAGTCGTCATGATAGTTGACCAGTCACTCCCCAGAGCTATGTGGCCGGCTGGCCGCGTAAGCAAAGTGATCACCGGTGCCGATGGCAAGGTCCGAGCAGCTGAAGTACTCGTCCAAGGGCGCACCTACACACGGCCCGTGGCGAGGCTCATAGAACTGCCCCGACTCCCAGATACTATCGATGATGACCATGACCCTATGACTTTGTGAGTTGACTGACCTTACAGCGGACCTTGAGTGGAAGACAGTGCGGTTAATCTGTCTCTGCTTAGCTAATTAGGTGGGACTAATTAGGGGGCGGCTGTTGTGAAGGATCAGATTAAACCGAATATGTATATTTATTTATATATATATATTTAATTGTATTTGTATATCGTTTGATATCCCCTGTATATTCCTTGTACAATATGCATTGAATATCCCCGTTTCTACTAAACAGCCCATAATAGTTTCATTCTACCATTGGACGAGAACCTGGCGCCAGGTTGCCATACCCCTAGGTTCAAGTTCAATCGTGCCGCCTAACATGTCGAGGCAACCCCCGGTTCCGCGCAGTAATATGCCGGGCGAAATACGTGTGGTACTATTTGTTCATAGCGCATATATATATGGCGCTCGTAAAGTAGAACTTTCTTTTAGTCCAGTTCTTTACCCTCCAACAGAGTGACAGACGCAAAAGCCTCCCCACGAAGCACGTGCGGTGTAGTAGGGCCTACTTGGCCCAGAATAGGCATTGAGATATCGTGTAGATTAATAGTTGAATGGTCATAGTTTGGCACCATACCGTCGAGTTGGACGTATTCTATTAACCTAATAATAGTCTATTTATGTATGGTGCATCGTTCGGTTCGAGTTCTACAGTTATCAGTACCCCCATCGTTCCTGACGTTATCCGGACACTTATCCAGGCTGGTCAGACCCCTAGTGGTGATTGCATCCGAGGAGCTCCGGGTCAAGAGCGACTGGACCTGTATATTGGATTACTCTACCCGACGACGGCGAGCCTTCCACGGCTCTTGGATTATGCTTTATGTGCTTTGATTATTCCATGGATAAAGGCCAACACTGTCGAGTGTTGGAATTACCCCCCGGAGAGGACTACAGGTGAGGCGGCGCTCTACACGTGAGGTCGCACCACGTCTCTCCGTTGTGGACCGGCAGATACCGTTCCACAGAGGGTCCAGCTGTATTCGTCTGCGGCCCGAGGTTCTGTGGGCACTGGGTCTAAGACTTTGGATTCTCCCAAGACACCGTCGGCCAGATGGGATACCGCCAGCGACTTCTCTAACCCCCCCCTCCTACTGTCTTACAACCAGCGGGACCCCCCCCCCCTTAGTGTATCCAGCTATAATCATTTAAGTACTATCGCTATCGTTTCCTAAATATTCCAGGTTGTATACTTACTCCCTGCGCAACCAGAGATTGGACATTCAATGTTGATTTACCTACGAATACTCATTTGCCATAAAAGTGCATACTCAACATTTCAAATCATAAATGTAATTAAGTGAATGTTGTATACACCCTTTGCTGTATTAAATATTCGATTTGGTACATTTGTGTTGGTTCGTTTCATCAGGTGGGAAAGTGTTCATCATACTTATATCTTGTACTGGGTGGCCAGAAGTTAAAGTACATGAGGTAGTGGTATTAAATATCATATCTAACAATACAGTCAGGGAATTGTACCCCTCAGCTACACTGGGCCTGACACTGACATACGAGCTTGTCTGTTGTGATTTAACTTATTTGGAAATGTTTTACACTGAAATAGAGTTACAGTAATTGCATTTAATTTCAAGTTTGGTATTGGACACTAGGCATAGTCGAATATGACAACAACAACAACAACAACAACAACAACAACAACAACAACAACAACAACAACAACAACAACAACAACAACAACAACACTAATGATACACAACTTTATACAGCACTTTCTAAAGCAAAAGTTACCAAGTGCCTCAGCATAACAAAACGGCAATTAAAAAGGCGAGGGAAAACATTAAGAGAAAAGGCCTGCAAGTATGAGTTGAATAGAAAAAGGTAGAGCAATAAAACAGCAGGAATACATTACAGACATGATAAAAAAAAAAGGGTTTTCTCAGGAGCCGTCAGAAGGGCACTGTCTAGTGAGGAAGCTAGAGGGCAGTGCTGAATCTGGAAATACTTTTTTTTAAATGAATCGCCAAATAGGGAAGCAGGAAGAGATGATCAAAAAGATGTCAAGAAAGGGCGGTCAGGTGGCGTAACGGAGATTGCGTTCGTCACCAACCCCGGAGACGCTGGATTCGCTCACAGCTCCGGGGTTGTCACCAGCTTGGCTGGCCGTTCACACTAATACAATTGGCTGTATTAGAGGGTGGGAGAAGCTGGCGGGGTGGGTCCGGGTCGTTGTAAACAGCGACTCCTACAGTTCGGTCATGGGCGCCTGCTCAGCGCGGATAGGATCTAAGGGGGGTAGTGTGATCCTTCCACACGTTACACGCTCTCAGTGAGAGTCCGCGCTGCCAGGTGAAAAGAAGCGGTTGATTGGCTGGACGTGTGTCGGAGGAAGCACGTGATAGCCTCCACTCTCCCAGACCGATTGTGGGGGGTAAGTGCGCAGCGACCAGGAAGGGGATTGGGAATTGGCATAACGACTAACATTGGGATGGGAGAAAATCGGAGGAAAAAGGAGGATGAAAAATATAAAAAAAAAAAAAAAAAAAAAAATGTCAGGAAACGCTCTTCAGTTGGAGGAAACGAGGCTGGACAACCTTCTTGACATGACCATTAAACCATAGGTCAAAGGTCACACACAGATTTGTAGCAACAGGCTTGACGTAGTCTCTCCATGTTCCCGATCCACAATATATTGATAATAAAACAAAAAAAAATATATATAGGCATAATGTTTATTTTCATGATACGTTGTTTATTTTGGTATGACATATGATTTTGTACATATTTGAAGAGCAAAGATACAATGCAATACACAAACTGTTTAATCGTGTCAAATGTAATGCAAAACGTGACATATTTCATAATGCACAGTAGTACTATAATAAAGTCACTTCCGTTTCAGCTCAGTTAAGCTAGTTAAAGGAACACTCCAACATTTTGGGAAATTTGCCATCTACCCTGGAGTTAGACAAGAAGATACATACCCTTTTCTTCTCTGTGCGTGCAGTAGGAGTAGGAAGAGTGGAAGACGCGCACCGTTAGCCTAGCTTAGCGTCAGTCACTGGAAGTAGGTTCCTCCATTAGCCTAGTTCCCAACGTCTTCCTACTCCTACTGCATTGCACAGAGAAGAAAAAAGGTATGTATCTTCTTGTCTAACTCCAGGGTAGATGGCAACAAAATAAGCTAATTTCCCAAAATGTTGGAGTGTTCCTTTAAGGCTATTGGCTCCGGGTACTCATTCTCACAATGACCGTGTCGTTGTATTACTTCCCGTTTCTCCAGCGGAAGAACAACATAGACCACCCACCACAACACTTCCGGTATTCTGAAATCATGGGGGAGAGAGAGCGGGGGGGGGGGGGGAGAAAATGAATGAATGTGGATGAGAGCCTTGAATTGGGACCGGTCTCTCCGTATTCAGGAGACTCAGGCGTATATAAAAGTCTATTGGATCATGTCTCCAGCGCCCCCACAGCCGTAGCTAATGTCAAGGCTCTCATCAATCTTTTTTTCTTTTCTTTTTTTTCTACCATGAAACTCTGGTATTGCAGATGAAATTTAGATTTTTCCTATGGCTTATGTTATGTTCTTTTCAGGATTTTTTTTTTTTTTGATAGTTGATTTTTTGTTTGTTTGTTTGTTTGTTTGTTTTATCTTGCAAACTTTCACTTTTTTTGTTCTTTTCTGGATCGTTTTTTGTTGATTTTTGATTGTTGATTTTTCTTTTGTTATATTTTGAAAACTAACTTTTTTTAATTTGTTTTTTGAATTAGGGGTAGGTTGCTCTATAAGCCTTCGGCTTCAAACCTATCCTTTTCGTTTGTTTATTTGTGAAAATGTTCGAAAAATTATTTGTTTGTTTATTTATTTGTAAACATTCGAAATAAAATAATTCATTCATTCATTCATTCAGTCATCCACATTCATTCATCTTCTCTCCCCCGCTCTCTCTCTCCCATGAGCTCAATGTAACGCGGAAGTGCAGTGGTCTATCACGGCATCTCTCAGTCACTACACGACGGGGAACAGCAGGAAGCCGCTGAAGGTGGTGTGTCCGTTCAGGTTATCGAACACTTGAGAACCGTCCCACAGCTCCACGGACACACGATCGGCGACGTCCAGCGGCAGGGCGACGCCGTTGCTTCCGCTGTCGGTGGTATCCGCCGAACGGTCGTCGTAGGTGGAGACCTGGCGGACTCCGTTCTTCATCAGAATCGCCCCCGTCAGGTGAGTAGTGCTGTAGCCGAAGGTGCTGAAGGTGAAGTAGTACAGCCCCTTCACCGGCGCCGCGAAGATACCTGCGACCGGAATTTGCCATTTTTTCATCAGATTGTAATAACACAGTTTTTTTGCTAGACGTTCACAGAAAGGTAGAGAAACTAACTGCGTTCTGTTTTATGGCAATAACGTTCACGTTTGTGTGGGAGATAATCCCGAAAAATAAGAGAAATAAAAAAGTCAATCCAGAAGTAGGGATGCTCGATATTGGCTTTTTTACCGATACCGATATACCGATATTGTCCAACTCTTAATTTCCGATACCGATATATGCAGGGTTTCCCCCCCCCAAAAAATGGAATAATTTCAGGTAATTAACATTACATATCTCTTGTTGTGGAATTAACACAACATTATGCATACTTTTGACAATAAATAAAATCTGAATTTGTTCTTACTTGCTTGCCTGGGTAAATAAAGGTTATAGAAATGTAAAAAAAATTAAATAATTTTTTTTTTGAAAACCGATACCGATATTTTATTTTTTAATGCCGATATCGGTCGATAATATCGGACATCCCTATCCACAAGTCAGATGATTGACAGGGGCTGGCATGAGCTAGGAAGTGTAGTTTTTTGACATTTGAAAGCCCATCGAAAGTCCTGGGTCTCCTCTCCTCATAGGACTACAAACAAAATGTATGTGTAATTTCCTATAGCGGCAATTCTCGTCTTTTTCCGACTAGATTTCTATAACTCATATTTCACTAATAACACTTTAAACCATTGGTAAACAAACGTAGTGCTGAAAATATACACTTTGACTGCTGTTTTGACAGGGTTAGGGTCTTTACTCTTGGCTACATTTGGAAAAAAAACGCAACATTAATTCATACATTTTGTAGAGATGGATTTATGGTGTGATGTCCACCTTGTGGGTCCGGTACCGGACCCCACGGACTTAAGAGGAGATAACTATGCTAATTAATATATGAATTAATATAGATAGTCCTATTATAGACCTAACAGTTTTTAGTATGTGATAAACATCAAGTCAACACATGAACAAGAGACGCGTTACAGTAACGCCGTTACTTTTGGCAGTAACTAGTACTTTAGCGCATCACGCACTTTTTAAATTCAGTAACTCAGTTACCGTTACTAAATGGTTCGTTACTGCGTTACTGCATTATTTTTATGTAGATTGGTAGCGAGTGTCCTCCTGACTCCTGTTTCACATGCAGAGATGTGGGCGTGTTTGTGTTGACTTGACTCTAGTCTAGAAGACTGTCATGGGCGCCCACTAAGTCGAGTTTTTGCACATGGAGATATTCTCACAATTTTTCTTTTGTCGAGCACAAAGAAAAGAACGTCTTAGTTAAATTTAAATTGTGTCTATAAGGATCCTATCTACTGCCCAAAACAGCATTTCAAATCTGTTGAATCACCTGGAGAAACAACAAGCTAGTCTCACGTTAACGAGCCGGACTCATCCGAAGTCACTCGCCACCCGCTTTCAGGCATCTAGTTAGTATGATACCATGTCCAGGTGGCGTGAATGCTTTTACCAGTTGTGTTTCCGCGTCTCTGATTGGCCAGGTCATTTCTGGTCATGTGACATGTACGCCCAATCGTGGGACCGCAAGTGTCTACACTGGTTAAGCTTAGGCGCTCTTTCGAAGTTGGTTAAGGTTAGAGTTTGTCTTAGAGCATGGCGATAGAACGCCAGGTAGTTTGCAGGCTGTTAGACCCGTAAATAGGCGCATAACTTGCTGTCCCACGATTGGCGCACATGTCACATGACCTGGCCAATCAGAGCGCAAAACTCGCACCCGGAAACACAACTGGGTTGGTAAAAGCATACACGCGTCCAGGTGGCACACAGCAAATGGGACGGAAAACTTTTCCCAACTACTTGGAGAGAGAATATACAAAAATGGAAATGAGCTAAAGAAAAGGTTTGAGGGGCTGGACTATACATCTCGACCACCGCAGACATTTGGTGAGTTCAGTGATGTTATTATTACGTCGGGACAACATATCTTTGTGTTTGTGTCAGATTTGTGTTTGTATATAGACCACATTGCTTAGCAGAGTTCAGTGATGTGAATTGTGAATGCAAATTAATGGAAACTGTCAAGTTGATCAACAGATTTTGACTGTAAGAATCTGTAAGGGCATTCATGGGAGCAATTGATCTTTTAATTTTTTTAAGTAACTAAAAAGTAACTTTCACAGTAACACATTACTTTTTGGTGTAAGTAACTGAGTTACTAACCGAGTTACTTTTGAAATGAAGTAACTAGTAATGGTAACTAGTTACTATTTTTCATTAACTATAGCACAACACTGGTGATATATGTGTGTCAAAATTATGTATGAATATGAACGTATTATGTATGAACTATTGTATATTTAAATGTTTTTAAAATGTTTTTAAATGGCCTCTTGGAAGATTAGCCAATGAGTTAAAAGAGTCCAAATAAATTTAATAAAATCGAGGAAAACCTGCGACAGAATGAGTGTAAACAGGAAGTGTAACATGAAGGTGTGACTCCTGTCACAGTGTTGTAGAACTCAAGGACTCGTGACTTGACTTGGACTTGAGCACTGATGACTCAGACTTGGACTTGGACTCGAGCATTGACCGCATTCGGACTCAGAAGGTGCAGATGAGGACTCTGACTTGTTAATTGATAAATACAGTTATTTATTTTTTATATTTTTTTTATATTTGGCCCTAATCATTTGACATAAGATATTGATGGCTAGTGCATTTGTTTGGCTAGTATTGTGTCACAAAGTAAATAAACTCCCTTTTGAAATGGTGACCGCTGTGTCATTTATGTTTAATGTAGACCTTTTTGTATTTGTACGTCAGCTCTTTGACTGCCGGAGTGGACTCAATCTCGACGACTCGGACTCGGACTAGGGTAATGGGGACTCGACTCTGGCTCTTCTTTGGTGACTCGGACTTGGACTCGACTCCGTTGCCGAGACGTGACTCGGACTCTAGATTTAGTGACTCGACTACAACACTGCCCTTCCCCCCTTCACATGCACACATTGCTCTCTACCTGTGCTTTGGTCATATGCGTTGCCGACGTTTGAGAAGACTCGTCTGAAGACCAGGGTCCTGTCGGCCTGCGGGCCCCTGTAGAGCTCACCGGACGCCACCAGGGAGGCAGAGAACGCAATCTGGGGACCAGCTGGAAACACACAAGCAGATGTTGAAAACACTGCAAATGGAATGAATGAACGGTGAATCACTTCGTTTATAATCACTCTCCGCATTTTCTGAATGCATTTTTTTTAAGATCAACCTTGCTATTTTCACTTGTTCCCACATCTTTACCATAGGGAGAACAACTTATATCCATTCGAATAACAATGATTTAAAATCACTGTAATTTTGCCATAATAAAATGGAATGGTTCCAATCCTCCACCAGCAGGTGAGAACTTTTCTATTGTTAATATTTCACCTGCAATCTGTTGGCAATTCACACACAAAATAACACTTTTTCAGGCAATCGATCAAACCTTTTGTCTCAGAACCCCCCCCCTCAGAATCCCCCCCCATACAAACCTAGGAAGTAATTGTATGTGATCCCGGCCCTGGGCCAGGATGGGACCAGGATGGGACCGGGATGGGACCAGGATGGGACCAGGAGGGTCCTCTAATGGTCCACAGGTTTATGATTCAAGGTGACGGGCCCCAGTAGGATGTATCTCCCCACACAGGCAACCTACCACCTTCCTTACCCCTTCCCTACTTGCTCTCCGTCTCCTGTCCCTCCCACCCCCCACCGCCCCCACCTCCCCCCTCCCTCCCTCCCCTCGGTTCCCTTACTTCCCTGATTGTTCCCCTACTGGCTTTTGTATTTGTTGCTTGTTACTCGTGGTTTTATGTCTTGTGTATTCATACTGTTGCTTGTTCCCTGCGGTTCTATGTTTTTCTGTTCTTTGTTTTGCTTATTGTCACCGTCTTTGGGTTCTTGAAAAGTGCTATATAAATAAAATGAATTATTATTATTATTATTATTATTATTATTACACACGTTTACATTTACATTTTGTCTTTTAGCTGAACGCTTTTATCCAAGGCGATTTGTACAAAGTTCTGTACAACAAGGCAGCAGAAAGGGTACAACTCTGGCAGCTAAGGGTCAGTAACATTGTTTGTCAAACAGTGTTGAACTTGAGTGCTACAGTCTTGAGTCGAGTTCATAGTAGTATAGACTTATTAGCATAGTAAGGAGTAATATAGGCAAGGTGGATTACTTACTCAAATCAAATCAAATGTATTTGTAAACCCCAAAATCACAAGTTAATGTCCCCATTAAACAAGTCAAGAAGAAACATCACAATAAATCAAGAACAAAAAACCCACTATGAAATCCAAAATAAATGTAAAATAAATAAATGCAACACTCCCAGACATACCCCAGCGAAGGTAAGGAAAAACTCGCAATAACAATAGGAAAAAAGCACCACAGGCAATGCGGAGGAGAGAAACCTTAGAAGAAGAAGAGAGAAACTTAGTAGCAAAGTGCATGATAGTAAAAGATAGTACGATGGTTAGTATTTGTATTTATTTATACATTTTTATATTCATTTCAGATATTGATTGAAAAAGTGTTTTTAGTCGATGACAGAGACTTGGGCATATTTAGGCTGACTGTGGTGGGTTTTCATGATCTTACTAGATCTAATACTGTACACATCAATTAACATTGGAATTAAAATGCTATTGTCGTATATTCTATGTACATATACTAGGTTAATCACAGTGTACACAGGTTGCTAAATGGATAGAAGAAGGATATAACGATAGAATGGTTTCCCAGAGGGGAATAACGCTTGTAGTCAGGACAACCGCTCTAGAATTCAAACTCATATTTATTGCCAGAGGCCCAAATGTGGAAAGAGCAGATTATGACATAAAGGGATTATTTCATTTCACCAAGCATGATGAATAAATGGTTATTGATGCTTTCACATTCCTGGAGCCCATCATATTGGCTTTACACATCAAACAAGTCTGTACCCACACATTCACATGTTTGTCAATGAAAAGGAATATACTATGCAATCACATGGTTAACCTGGTCTAAGATAGGGACCTTATATTTAAACTAAACAACACCAAAACAGTGATTATCATGGTTACTCACGTACATTGCAAAGTATACTCTCAGATGGCAGCGGTCAGAGGCGCAGACCTCGGGTGTCTGGCCTACCTGATTTAACACTGTGTTCTCTCTTTTATACTTGAACATGACATCACAGGTTTAGACTGCTTTTAGCCAATCAGAGTCTTGATACTAAAACAAGAGGTTTGTACTTTTCCTCCTGGGTCTGTCTCCCCAGAGACCTCTCCATATATGGGCGTGTTGTTCCTGCCGCCCAGGGGGGTTGGCTCCTTCTGTGGTTTCTTGCTGAGTTTGGCATAGAGGCTTCTCCCCCCAAGTGAGGATTGAACCAGACATTTTGACATTTCTTGTGTTGACAGTTGACTCCAATGATAACACTTTCTACTTCATAATTTCTAATGTAATATTTCATCCTGTGTATGTAATTACCTTCAGTTTGATATCAAGCACAAATGTGCTACCAGATTGTTGGACCTTTTACCTTAATTGGTGAAATGTGAATGACATGTTCCTATTTGTATTGTGTGATATACATGATGAACAGTTCTACACATTAATATCCTGTTGTCTACACCATATACATAATATTTTGAAGAGAGAATCACTTTTGGTGATTCTACTCCTCTCAACCAACTGATCTTCTCAGATCCCGGAATGTGGTGTTGTTTCACACAGATTAGCAGTTGGCTAGTGGAGGTTGGTTGGCGTTTTATGACATGTCCTGTTTCTGCTGTCCCAACCTGTTATCTGATGTTTCAGCTGTCGTCAATTTCACACAGTATTTGAGATTACACAGTTTTTCAAGTCAATGATACCATACTATAACTATAATGTAAACTCTCACCTTTATCGCAGCCAACTCTCTGTTTCAGCTTCTCGATCTCGTCCTCTGTGGTATTGAGTCTCACCCGCATCTCTGTACAAATGCAAGTTGATATATAGTGTAAGTACTGTTGCATATTCATTATAATTAATTTATATTTACATTTAGTCATTTAGCTGACGCTTTTATCCAAAGTGACTTACAAGTTGTGTACAACAAGTCAGCAGGAAAGGTACAACTCAGCTAAGGGTCAGTAACATTGTTCGTCAAACAGTATTCAACTTGAGTGCTACAGTCTTGAGTGCATAGTAGTAAAGACATATTAGCATAGTAGGTAGTAGTATAGACCGGGAAGATTACTTAGTAGCAAAGTGCATGATAGTAAAAGACAGTACGTGTTATGGTTTGTAACCGACCCCAATCGCACAACACAAGACAGGTATGAGGGTAAGCCAAGAAACGGGCATTTATTGAACAGAAGGAAAAACCAGCACTGTCCCTTTAAGGGAGAACACAAAATAAGGATAACATGACTGGGAAAAGGCACAGTGCCTTTAAGAGGCGAGCTGGCTAAGGGGAAGGCTAAGGGAACAGGCCGGGGCTAAGGAAGGGGCAGGAACAGGGAGGAACTAGGAGGACCGGACGGGAAGGACTAGGAGGACTAGAGAGGGGAGAAGGGGACAGAGGCCCGCGGAGGCGGGCTGGGGACAGGGAGGACTGGGAGGACTAGGGAAAAACAGGGTAAGGCCTTGGAAAAAGCAATAATGAGCACAGAATAGGAAAGTCTAACAAGACAGGTACACAAGCAAGGGGGAAAATGTTCTGCTGCTCTGCAGCTTCTCCCGTGGTGGTAGTAGGGGGTAGCAGATGCTGACGTCTGAGCCGCTCTGCAGACTTCTCTCGGCAGAATCTCCGAGGTGTTGCGGGACCGAGAGAGAGAGAGAGGGAGCGAGTCAACAAGGGTGCAGGTAGAACGAGCAGGAGAACAGGAGAGGTGACTTGTACCCAAATACAAAAGTTATCCAAGTGGACTAATCTTCGTGTAAATACACACAGTGAGCAAAGTTCCAAAACACAATCCCAAGTGAACATCTTCGTGTAAATACACACAGTGAGCACTGTTCCAAAACCCAATCCCAAGTGAATCTCTTCGGTGCAAAAATAGACACTGAGAGTGAAGTCCAAAAAACAATCCAATGTGAATAATATCTTCGGTGTGAACAACACACAGTGGGAGATGTAAAGTCCCAAAATATTATCCCAGTGAGAACAACAAAAAGGCGATCGCTGGGTGAGTGACTGTCTGATAAAAAAGGTGGTAATCTTCAGTGTTAAAGAAACACACGAAAACGGAATTTGATCAAGACAGTCAGTAAAAAACTCACCCAGACGTAGTGCGTAATGAGTGCTGGAAACAGGAACGGGGCGAGAGCGTCGCCACCGGGGAACCGGTTGTCCGAGCGGAGGTCAGAGTGGTGCGCGACTGCTTGGAGTGCGCGCCGGAACGGAGAGACGCATCTGGAGTGCGTCTGCGTGGAAGAGCGCGCCAGGCTCGGAGGTCTGGATGGTGCGCGTCTTGCTTTGAGTACGCGCCGGTACGGAGAGACGCATCTGGAGTGCGTCTGCGTGGAAGAGCGCGCCAGGCTCGGAGGTCTGGATGATGTCTGGGCGTCTGCAGCGCGGAGGTCTGGATGTGTGTCAGGACGACTGCTGCGCGGAGGTCTGAAGTGGATCACTGGGATACCTCCCGTGGAAGTCTAGGGAGCACAGTCCAGTATCTCCCTCAGGCAACGGCGACAGGAGGCGAAGGCTGGAGCACATCTTACGCCGGAGATGAAAACAGCAGAGACAGACAGAGGACCTCCCGAAGGAGTCTTGGTGATTGAGAATCTGATACGGAATGATACGGCATGTTACGGCATGTTACAACACGACCCCACGAGGAACAGAGGGGAAGAGCCAGGTACTTAAAGGCCACAGGGGAACTAATTAGAATGCACCACAGGTGCGAGAGGTAATTGATAATCGAACTAAAAGTGTGAGTTCGGCACCAGACCAATCAAACACATAATGACAGGTAGTACAAGGGTGTGGCTGCTGAGAGCAAACGAGAGTAACGAACAAGAGGGTGGGGGCTAGTGAGAGTGAGTGAGAAGGGAATTCCTTAACAGTAGGCTTAAAGGAACAGAGAGAGTAGGTGAGCAGCGGACAAAACCTCACAGTACGACGGTTCGTATCTTTTCTTTTTTCTTTTTTTTCATTTCAGATGAAGTGTGTTTTCATCGGATGGGAGAGGTATACAATCCGGCCACTGACTTTATTGATTCTTGATTGGTTTCTTAATTTTATTTACAAAGTAATAAATAGATAAATAATGTGATGCATAAATACTTGTATGTAATGCTAAAATATAAAAAGGTGATTTGATGTACAGTAAATTCATTAATCAATATACGGGCCGCCATGCACGTTGCAAGCACTCTTTTGCACTTTTCGTCGCTCATGTAATACACCGCTCAAAAGTTGAATTTGCCGCCTTTCGAACACCACCTCACTCGACCAATTGCGTGCCTTGGTTCTCGAGTTACATGACGATATGTCAGGCGAGTATCTTTTTACAGGCCGCACGTCAAATGACCATGTCTGACTGTATACGCTTTAGAACTGACCAATCAGCGCTGATGGCGAAAATTATTGGTCAGCATTGTAGCCAACGAGCGTCCACTTCCAACGATACCCCACGTGGGTGGGTGCGAGTGGGGGAAGTAGGTGAAAGTTGATGAGCGAAAATGATTTGACGGTTTACTAAAACCTTTCTCAAGCACACATTTTTTAATGGATTTTTATCAAATGTGGACCTGTACTACACAATACTTCAGGCTATGGAACCGCAGTGTTTTCCAGCTCATAACTCTATGCTGGAACTTAAAAACAGGAATCTGGCAACCACTAAAGAGAAAAGCGAGTACAAGTCCAAGTTCAAGTTCAAGTTCAAACTTATGTTACTCTATTTCATTAGCACTAGAAGTGATTTCCCTTTTTTGCCTTAGTAACTTCAGAATGTTACCTTGCAAAAGAGACCAGGCACATGCATGTGCTATAAGTATAAAGTATAAAGCTAAGCTTTGCAAAAAAAGTATGCAGTCCTCAAAAACAAAAACAAAAATGGCCACTTTTTGGCCTCTTGTTAAGAAATTTAAAGCAATAAGGCACAAAATCCCACCACAGTCAGGGGTTAAGTCTCTCTCTCTAATGGACTTCAGGTGAGCAGGTGTCTCTCTCTCTCTCTAATAGACTTCAGGTGAGCAGGTGTCTCTCTCTCTCTCTCTCTAATAGACTTCAGGTGAGCAGGTGTCTCTCTCTCTCTCTAATAGACTTCAGGTGAGCAGGTGTCTCTCTCTCTCTCTAATGGACTTCAGGTGAGCAGGTGTCTCTCTCTCTCTCTAATGGACTTCACGTGAGCAGGTGTCTCTCTCTCTCTCTCTAATGGACTTCAGGTGAGCAGGTGTCTCTCTCTCTAATAGACTTCAGGTGAGCAGGTGTTTCTCTCTCTCTCTCTCTAATAGACTTCAGGTGAGCAGGTGTCTCTCTCTCTCTCTAATAGACTTCAGGTGAGCAGGTGTCTCTCTCTCTCTAATGGACTTCAGGTGAGCAGGTGTCTTTCTCTCTCTCTCTAATAGACTTCAGGTGAGCAGGTGTCTTTCTCTCTCTCTCTAATAGACTTCAGGTGAGCAGGTGTGTCTCTCTCTCTCTAATAGACTTCAGGTGAGCAGGTGTCTCTCTCTCTCTCTAATAGACTTCAGGTGAGCAGGTCTCTCTCTCTCTCTCTCTCTCTCTAATAGACTTCAGGTGAGCAGGTGTCTCTCTCTCTCTCTCTAATAGACTTCAGGTGAGCAGGTGTCTCTCTCTCTCTAATAGACTTCAGGTGAGCAGGTGTCTCTCTCTCTCTCTCTCTAATAGACTTCAGGTGAGCAGGTGTCTCTCTCTCTCTAATGGACTTCAGGTGAGCAGGTGTCTCTCTCTCTCTCTAATGGACTTCAGGTGAGCAGGTGTCTCTCTCTCTCTCTAATAGACTTCAGGTGAGCAGGTGTCTCTCTCTCTCTCTCTAATAGACTTCAGGTGAGCAGGTGTCTCTCTCTCTAATAGACTTCAGGTGAGCAGGTGTCTCTCTCTCTCTCTAATGGACTTCAGGTGAGCAGGTGTCTCTCTCTCTCTCTAATAGACTTCAGGTGAGCAGGTGTCTCTCTCTCTCTCTAATAGACTTCAGGTGAGCAGGTGTCTCTCTCTCTCTCTCTCTAATGGACTTCAGGTGAGCAGGTGTCTCTCTCTCTCTCTAATAGACTTCAGGTGAGCAGGTGTCTCTCTCTCTCTCTAATAGACTTCAGGGCCCTCATGCATCAACGTGTTCTACGCACAGATCTGTGCGTAACCCGTGCGTACGATCATTTCTAAGCAAAGAGTGGGATTCATCAATTTCGATTTGAACTTGACTTCGTGCGTACATCTACGCACATTTCAGACCTGGCGTACCTAGCTCCCAGTGGTAGAATATATTATTACAACAAGGAAATGAGCTTCTGTGCATAATAACACTGGATGTTCTGTATGAACCGTAGTTCATTATAGTTCATTATACAACGGCATGCAAATTTCTCGATTCTGATTGGCCATTCACACGTCTTTATTGGCAACAATCCACGGTCCTGGGCTCAGGACCCGCCCACAACCGAATCACATATCACTCCCCGGCTCACTCCGGGAGAAAACAGGATCGCGGACAACAAATGGTTATGTTGAAAGCACCATAACGACTAAATATGAAGCGATTCTGTCAAGGGGAATGTGTTAGTATTTTAAACAATGTTGGATGATGTAATTGATGGGTCTTGACTCAATCTAGAACAAAAGAAAAATCGCGGATTGATTGATAGATTAATTGATTGATTTAAATTTCTTCCTTCCTACTTTCTACAGACTGCAGCGTTCTCTCTCACACACTGTCCGACGCTGGCGTACCCACAAACACACACACACACATACACACACACACACACACACACACACACACACACACATACACACACACACGCACACACACACTGTGACACACACACACACACACACACACACACGCACACACACACACACACACTCCTGTCTGCAACAGCGGGGGAGTCAGACTGAGAGAGAAGCAGCGCTGTTTTAAGTGAGCATGGTCTATTGAATTGATTGATTGGTTGATTGCTAATTTTATTACTGTACCCCTGGTTTCCAACTGGTTAAGTTTAGGCTAAAAGAAATAAATAAAAAAATAGGGCGAAGAAAACGTTTTTTTCCTATAGGGCAAAGAAAACGTTTTAATTTGTTTTACCTACTTTATATTCTGCATCTGGTAATACAATTTTCAATCAATCATTCCAATAATACACAGTTGGATGTGTTAGTTGGTTGGATGCACTTCAAGCTGCTTCCACATGAGGCAACTTCTCTCAATCATTCCAATAATACACAGTTGGATGTGTTAGTTTGGTTGGATGCACTTCAAGCTGCTTCCACATGGAGTTGTGGGAACTACTTTTTCTGGCGGATGGTTTTTTCAATAAATCTTCGATTAATGTGTGTTTATTGTATAGAAATAAGGTTGGATGAATCTGGCAGTTGTATAAAAGCTTTACACCACGTGCAGTCGTGATTTGTGACCAATAAACCATGCCTAGGGGGGTCTAACGACCCTCGGCTGCGCCTCGGGCCTAACAACCACCCCTAGGCATGGTTTATTGGTCACAAACCACTCCTGCGTGTGATGTAATGCTTAATTGTAAGATAGCAACAGTAGTGTAATTATGGTCAAAACCCTATAAATAGCATTTGGAATAATAGATCTTTCTCTCAGAATGAATGCAGCATGTCATATATGTTACGATGAATTGAAAATGGGGGACCCTGATGTAAACAAGACGAAAGTCTTTCTCTGGTCTGCATCCCCTTAACAATTGTATGTATTGAGCTGTACTGTACTGTACCCATTCTGCAATCTGTTAATAAAGTTTTCATTCATTCATTCATTCATGGTTTATATAGCGTTATCGGAATATACGGGGTGTAGGCTACTGACTGACTGCGCTCCGCGTAGCTTGATTGATTGATTGATTGAAAAGTTTATTAACAGATTGCAGAATGGGTACAGTACAGTACAGCTCAGTACATACAATTGTTAATTGGGGATGCAGACCAACTTTTGTCTTGTTTACATCAGGGTCCCCCATTTTCAATTCATCATAAATCATAAAGCTCAACTCGTTATTATTTTGCGCACAGACCGCCGAAACACGGGAACGTTTTGATTATATTTAAAAGGCTTTACGTTAAACGAAACAAGTGGAATTTCGAAGCTGTAAGCAGAATAAGTCATATGAATATAGTGTTCTTCCCCCTTTTTACTGTACAAGAAAGAATAGAAAACGCATTGCAATGACACCATGCAGATAGTGGACAGACTATATGATGGGATTCAAGTTCATGTATTGAAAGGCAGGATACATCATACATGCAGTGAGATTCATTGTTCTATGCTCTCGTATTATATTGTTTATATAGGCTACCCAATACTGACATCAAAATAGATTGTAGTATGCCTCTAGAAATCATATGCAGCAGGTAGAAAATTGACGGGAGATCCATCGCGATTTGGAATAGAATTGAGGAGAACTTTAATCCGTGGGTATTAATCAAACAACACGGGAAAAGGCAGTCATATTCCAGCGCGGTCTTTATTAGCCGACAACAAAATAGATGCCTCTAAAAATCATATAGCCAATCGAACACAACTAATAAAGGCATTCATACAGCACGGTTATAATGACACACAACCAGCGCCAAACAGTGGTCAACGAACGGTCTTTATTAGTATTTTGAGCTGTCCAGGCAGAATTGCAGCAATGGTTTTAGGGAGCCGTTGATATCTGACATCACCGTTTACAAGTCCGCCTTTTATTTATCCCATAAATCATAATACGCGATAGTGTCTTCTTGGTTCGACAGCAGTGAATTCTCCGTGGAGTTTCTCGGAGTCCCGCTCGGGTCGGTCCATTATTTCACATCCCATGGGGGGTGTTTCCTCATTTTCATGACCATATATGGATAATCATGCACGAGCATTGACGGTAGAACAAAGTGGTATTCATCAACACGGAGGACCATAGAGCCTGCGTACGCACGTGTGATGAATGCCGACTTCCCTGTGCGTACGCTAGTTCTACATTCCGTGCTTACGTGTGGAAGTAGGTCAAGTTCAAAGTCCACGTTGATGCATGAGGGCCCAGGTGAGCAGGTGTCTCTCTCTCTCTCTAATAGACTTCAGGTGAGCAGGTGTCTCTCTCTCTCTAATAGACTTCAGGTGAGCAGGTGTCTCTCTCTCTCTCTAATAGACTTCAGGTGAGCAGGTGTCTCTCTCTCTCTCTCTCTCTCTCTCTCTCTCTCTAATAGACTTCAGGTGAGCAGGTGTCTCTCTCTCTCTAATAGACTTCAGGTGAGCAGGTGTCTCTCTCTCTCTAATAGATTTCAGGTGAGCAGGTGTCTCTCTCTCTCTCTAATAGACTTCAGGTGAGCAGGTGTCTCTCTCTCTCTCTCTCTCTCTCTCTAATGGACTTCAGGTGAGCAGGTGTCTCTCTCTCTCTCTAATAGACTTCAGGTGAGCAGGTGTCTCTCTCTCTCTAATGGACTTCAAGTGAGCAGGTGTCTCTCTCTCTCTCTCTAATTGACTTCAGGTGAGCAGGTGTCTCTCTCTCTCTCTCTCTCTAATGGACTTCAGGTGAGCAGGTCTCTCTCTCTCTCTCTCTCTCTCTCTCTCTCTCTCTCTCTCTCTCTCTCTCTAATAGACTTCAGGTGAGCAGGTGTCTCTCTCTCTCTCTCTAATAGACTTCAGGTGAGCAGGTGTCTCTCTCTCTCTCTAATAGACTTCAGGTGAGCAGGTGTCTCTCTCTCTCTCTCTAATAGACTTCAGGTGAGCAGGTGTCTCTCTCTCTCTAATGGACTTCAGGTGAGCAGGTGTCTCTCTCTCTCTCTAATAGACTTCAGGTGAGCAGGTGTCTCTCTCTCTCTCTAATAGACTTCAGGTGAGCAGGTGTCTCTCTCTCTCTCTCTCTAATGGACTTCAGGTGAGCAGGTGTCTCTCTCTCTCTCTAATAGACTTCAGGTGAGCAGGTGTCTCTCTCTCTCTCTAATAGACTTCAGGTGAGCAGGTGTCTCTCTCTCTCTCTAATAGACTTCAGGTGAGCAGGTGTCTCTCTCTCTCTAATAGACTTCAGGTGAGCAGGTGTCTCTCTCTCTCTCTAATAGACTTCAGGTGAGCAGGTGTCTCTCTCTCTCTCTCTCTCTAATAGACTTCAGGTGAGCAGGTGTCTCTCTCTCTCTAATAGACTTCAGGTGAGCAGGTGTCTCTCTCTCTCTAATAGACTTCAGGTGAGCAGGTGTCTCTCTCTCTCTCTAATAGACTTCAGGTGAGCAGGTGTCTCTCTCTCTCTAATGGACTTCAGGTGAGCAGGTGTCTCTCTCTCTCTCTAATAGACTTCAGGTGAGCAGGTGTCTCTCTCTCTCTCTAATAGACTTCAGGTGAGCAGGTGTCTCTCTCTCTCTCTCTCTAATGGACTTCAGGTAAGCAGGTGTCTCTCTCTCTCTCTAATAGACTTCAGGTGAGCAGGTGTCTCTCTCTCTCTCTAATAGACTTCAGGTGAGCAGGTGTCTCTCTCTCTCTCTAATAGACTTCAGGTGAGCAGGTGTCTCTCTCTCTCTAATAGACTTCAGGTGAGCAGGTGTCTCTCTCTCTCTCTAATAGACTTCAGGTGAGCAGGTCTCTCTCTCTCTCTCTCTCTCTCTAATAGACTTCAGGTGAGCAGGTGTCTCTCTCTCTCTAATAGACTTCAGGTGAGCAGGTGTCTCTCTCTCTCTAATAGATTTCAGGTGAGCAGGTGTCTCTCTCTCTCTCTAATAGACTTCAGGTGAGCAGGTGTCTCTCTCTCTCTCTCTCTCTCTCTCTCTCTCTCTCTAATAGACTTCAGGTGAGCAGGTGTCTCTCTCTCTCTCTCTAATAGACTTCAGGTGAGCAGGTGTCTCTCTCTCTCTCTAATAGACTTCAGGTGAGCAGGTGTCTCTCTCTCTCTCTAATAGACTTCAGGTGAGCAGGTGTCTCTCTCTCTCTAATGGACTTCAGGTGAGCAGGTGTCTCTCTCTCTCTCTAATAGACTTCAGGTGAGCAGGTGTCTCTCTCTCTCTCTCTAATAGACTTCAGGTGAGCAGGTGTCTCTCTCTCTCTCTCTCTAATGGACTTCAGGTGAGCAGGTGTCTCTCTCTCTCTCTAATAGACTTCAGGTGAGCAGGTGTCTCTCTCTCTCTCTAATAGACTTCAGGTGAGCAGGTGTCTCTCTCTCTCTCTAATAGACTTCAGGTGAGCAGGTGTCTCTCTCTCTCTAATAGACTTCAGGTGAGCAGGTGTCTCTCTCTCTCTCTAATAGACTTCAGGTGAGCAGGTGTCTCTCTCTCTCTCTCTCTCTCTAATAGACTTCAGGTGAGCAGGTGTCTCTCTCTCTCTAATAGACTTCAGGTGAGCAGGTGTCTCTCTCTCTCTAATAGATTTCAGGTGAGCAGGTGTCTCTCTCTCTCTCTAATAGACTTCAGGTGAGCAGGTGTCTCTCTCTCTCTCTCTCTCTCTCTCTCTCTCTCTCTCTAATGGACTTCAGGTGAGCAGGTGTCTCTCTCTCTCTCTAATAGACTTCAGGTGAGCAGGTGTCTCTCTCTCTCTAATGGACTTCAAGTGAGCAGGTGTCTCTCTCTCTCTCTCTAATTGACTTCAGGTGAGCAGGTGTCTCTCTCTCTCTCTCTCTCTCTCTCTCTCTCTCTCTCTCTAATGGACTTCAGGTGAGCAGGTGTCTCTCTCTCTCTCTCTCTCTCTCTCTCTCTCTCTCTCTCTCTCTCTCTCTCTCTCTCTCTCTCTAATTGACTTCAGGTGAGCAGGTGTCTCACGCTGCTCCACAAGATTTAATTTTGAAAGTTACAATTATTAAGGACTCAAGAAGCGGCCAACAACGTATTTGATGAGAAATGTGTTTTGTTTCATGCGCACACAGTAAGCGCCATTCTATTTCATTTGTTTCATAATTATGTCATTTGCTGATGCATTTTCTTTCACCGTGTTCATTTACAAATATAGTTCTCGCAGCGTGAGATGGGGAACAAGGCGTGGCACAACAAGAACCGTACCTGTGTCTGTGTCGTCACGAAGAGAGCTACTACATATAGACGTCTTCAACTGTACTTAAAAACGTCAGCTCATTATTAATCGTGAACAACAATAATGTACAACATCATAATAACCTCGAGTAAGACGATAGCCTGGGAAAACATGACAACGTGGTGTCGCATTGCGTCATTTAATTTTTACCCTCGTTCTCTTCCTTGAGTTTGTGTATTTCGGCCGCCTGCTCCTTCAGCCCCTCCGTGGCAGCGGTGAGTCCCGCTTCCAGAACCTCCAGGTCATTCTGCCGTTTTTCGGTGCCGTTCTGCCGTTTCTCGGTGCCGTTCAGTTCAGCCTCCATGTGCCTCGTCGTCGCCTCCTCCACCGCAGCAGCTCGCGGCTCCGCGGCAGGGACCGCCACGCCCCCCCCTCTCTTTCCGCGCGCCGACTCCAGCGACATCATGCAACCCAATAGGGTCAATGTCAGAAAAACCTGGTATCCCATTTTTTTACAGACTTTGCTCTATTTCCCTTAATGTCCTCCTCCTGAAGGTGTCAGACAATGAAGTGCCGCTGAATGGACGTGCTGCTACGACCTGGTTATTTATTATGGGCTGGTTCCTCCCAGAGGAGCGGGGATCCTCCTGCCAAACCTCAGTGACTAAACAGTGCTGCTGATGTGAAGTGCCCTCGGCGGGGGCAGGTCAGACCGTGCCTGGGCAGGTCTGTGCCCGGGCAGGTCTGTGCCGGGAAGGTTCAGTGAGTGTGGTTGCCGGTAAGGGATGCTTACTCAAGCCCACAGGTGACGGGTAAGCTGCTAAATGGTAAATGGTGCATTTATTAAAGCTTTTATCCAAATGGCTTTACAACTTATGCCTCACATTCACTCACACATTCACTCACACATTCACACACCGACGGCGGAGGCGACCGTGCAAGGTGCCGACCTGCTCATCGGGAGCAGTTAGGCGTTAAGTGTCTCGCTCAAGGACACTTCGACACGCTGCCAGTGTAACGGAGGTACCACGTGTCTATCCACAGTCACGATGGACAGTGTAGTGAAGTGGCTGTGGACGTTAAGCGGTACTGCAAGTAAACTCACTCCCCAGAGGCATCCAGACACATTACCAAGAAGTGAATTCACCTCTTGGTCTAGTGGTCTGTGATGCCGCCCGCGGCACGGGAGACCGGGGGTTCAACTCCCACTCAGGGCGATCCCTTAACAGGGGTCGAATCGAAACACAACGCAGAGCAATACGACACCGGTTACACCCGGTAGGAGTGGAGTTGAACCGGGAATCGAACCGGGAAACTTCCGATTACCAGACGCCCGCTGTACCTGCTGAGCCACTGTCGCCCTCTAGTTACTCTCTGGTACTGTCCAGTGCTGCGTACCACGGAAAGTATTGCTCTCAATGTTCCCAAGTAAAAAGCATTTAAGATGTTATCCTGGCCATTAAATAAAGCTGGTATATTTTTTTGTTTGTTAGACTCGATGTGTTTGTCGTGGACTTGTTGTTCGGTATTGGTTCATCCGTGTGTTTATGTGTAAATAGGACGGTTGTGTGTGAATTTTAGTGTTGGATCAGAGGGGTTAATCTGAGCATGTGTATATCAATATGTGCGTCTTCATCATGCATGCAGACACCTGTGTGGTGTGGACTATGTGTGGTTCTGTAACGTTACTCATACATATAGCCTATGTCAGCATTGCAAGCGTCACAGTAAAGTCCTCCCTGTGAGGCACGCGCAGCGTGCCAAAAGAAAAATAATTAGCTCCCCCGAAGACCATGGTATGGTTCGCACACTGCGGAAATGCATTATGACAAACTGGATTAAGGATAAGCCTCCATCTATACAAATGTGGTATAGAGAGATCTTCGGTGTGCTACCCCATGAAAGACTCTGTGCAATGCATAGAGGCAACGACGGTTCCTTTCAGGAGGTGTGGGCCCCACTATTAGACTATTCTCCTGCTGAAATTTCTCGGATCCTTCTAAAGGCCCAATGCCCCATTGTATGGACAGACCTAGTGTAGCCGGTGTGATCTTGTTGCGTTGTGTTTAGTCGATTCGACCCCTGTTAAGGGATCGCCCTGAGTGGGAGTTGAACCCCGATCTCCCGCGTCGCGGGCGGCATCACAGACCACTATACCAAGAAGTGAATTCACTTCTTGCTTCCGGGTCTGGATGCCTCTGGGGAGTGAGTTTACTTGCAGTACCGCTTACCATCCACAGCCACTGAACTACTTGTACCATCGTGACTGTGGATATACTGCGGTACCTCCGTTACACTAGGATAGAAAAAAAAAAATATATGCATGTCTACATGTGAATGGGCTCGAGGCAAGTGCAATACTGTACAGTGCCTGTCTTGGTTTGCTTTCCTTTTTGCTTATTTTTCTTTTTGTTTTGTTTTTGCTTTCTTATGGTGTGGATGATGGCATAGATGTCCCAATGTGTGTTTTTGTAATGTAAGTAACTGTACATGAAAAATCTATAAAAAATTTAATTAAAAATAATATAAAAATAACTATAAACTATAAATTAGTTCATTTTTGAAACCATGAACTTTAGTTCAAAATTTTGAATTATGTACTATGAACTGAACTAGTTCATTTAAAAAAATTGTGAACTGTGAACTGAACTAGTTCATGTAGAAAGTGAACTTTCCCAACACTGTTGCCTCTTCTGCAGTCAGTGTGTGAATGTGTGAGTGAATGGGTGAATGTGAGGCATAAGTTGTAAAGCGCTTTGGATAAAAGCTCTATATAAATGCAGTCCATTTAATTATACTACTTGTCCACGTCTAGTGTCCAGTCCTGCCACACACTAACCCTAACCATAACCCACGTCTAGTGTCCAGTCCTTCCACATATACTACTAACCCTAACCCTAACCCTATATAAGTGCAGTCCATTTAATTATACTACTTGTCCACTTCTAGTGTCCAGTCCTGCCACACACTAACCCTAACCCTAACCCTAATCCTTTGTTAGGGTAAATTGTTCTTTGATAGGGAGGGGGGTTATAATCTGAGGGGAGAACACAATTTAAAGGTGCTAAACGTACGCACTACCATGAGAAAACACTGCATCTCAATATGTGGAGTGAAACTGTGGAACAGTCTAAATGTGGTGCTAAAGCAATGTCCAAACATGAGACAATTCAAACTGATGTATAAGGAAATTATGTTCACAAGGTACAGGGATGAGGAAGGGACTCGATATTTACGGGGGTTTACATTTTTATTTTGTTTTCTATTTTATTTTATTTTATACATATATAGTTTTTGTTTTTTGTTTTGCATATATATATATATATTTTTTTTTTCTTTTCTTTTCTTTCTTTTCTTTTTTTATGTTTAAAATAGTACACTCATTTGAGTAGTGGAAAAGGGGTAGGATTAAATAAGTGTATACTTCTTCCTACTCCTTTTCGAACATGCAGATTGAGTTGTTTTTTCTTTTTTGTTATTGTTTGTTGTATTCATTGCATGTTCGAAATAAAGACTTCAAATCAAAATCAAATCAAAAATAAAAAAAAACCTACATAAGTGCAGTCCATTTACCATTTACGTCCACTTCTAGTGTCCAGTCCTGCCACACAGAGCTCTTTATCTCTACTGGGACCGATTGTTGGGCTGGTTATTCTACTGATCGTCCTCCTGCTCCTGCTGTGTTGCTACAGAAGATCCAAGAGTGAGATGCTTCTCAAGTAAATTGATCAACCATTCTGATTATTCACAGACATGATACTGCAATTCATCACCCCCCTCTTTTCTTACAGGTCCATGTTGTGTCAGGTACTGTAGGTACTTCCCTGACTCATCTCAAACAGGTTAGATTCCCCACTTGTACTAATTCAGTCATGTTTAAATAAAGCTAAGTATTTCTCTCGTATATCAGGTCCATTCAGTCAGAGGGAACCAATCAGGGCTCAGCTACAGACCGATCTGTAGTGCCAAATTTCCCTCGGGATAAATAAAGGATTTCTATTCTATTCTATTCTATTCTATTCTATTCTATTCTATTCTAATCTATGTAACAGTGTATGTTTGAGTTTTTAAAAGTTGTAGCTGTGCTTCGTTCCAGGTCCAGAGAGTGAGACACACAGGACAACCGGACAAGAGAGACATGAAGACATAGAGATATGAAGAAGTAAAATATCTCTTTTCACTCAAATACAGACTAGTATTTATACTGTATAACCGCACACACACACACACACACACACACACACACACACACACACACACACACACACACACACAGACACACACACAGGCATACGCACACACAGGCACTCACACACAGGCACTCACACACAGGCACACGCACACACAGACACACACACACACAGGCATACGCACACACAGGCACTCACACACAGGCACACGCACACACAGACACACACACACACACACACAGGCATACGCACACACAGGCACTCACACACAGGCACTCACACACAGACACACACACACACAGACACACTCACACACAGGCACACGGACACCCACAAGTATGCACACAGGGACACACTCAAAGTCATGTACATGGATACACAGGCACACACAAACGCATGCACATAAACACACAGTTTTGCATATTATTATGTTTTCCAAGTATTTCCACTTGTGTGATCGTAAACTGTAAAGCAGCGGCATCACCAGACCCTCGCTCAAGCCCCCCTTAAAACTCTTACGGCCCCCCTTGTTTTTCCTAAAACAAAATAGAGTGGCTCCTTTCTGAAGCTAGCGTGAAGTGCCATCATATGAAACTATAGACAAGCTATGCCGCAGTGGTTATACCAAACCTTTTCAATCAGGCCCCACTTGGTTAGTTGGAAATATGTTCGAGCCCCTGCATGCACCTAACCTGGTCCCCACCTATGTAGGCTAGAATTCATTTTAGGCTACAAACGTGCCATTTCCGCTACTACTAACTTGACAAGATTAACATAACAAGATACAGAGACACGATTGGTTTTATATTTTATTTGAAAATGAACAAAAGCTTGGCAAATTATCCTGTGCCACTGTGAAATAACTAGGTATAATTCAAAATGTAGTTGTAGGCCTACAGGATAGGAGATTTCTTTTCATTCAAATAATAATAATTAGCCTAATAATTTGCCACCTTTTGTGGCAAAACGTATTTAGGCTTCTGAATGTGCTCTGTATAAAGAATAACACATGACAGTCAGTTAATATTGACATTGGCATTTATCAGTTTTGGTAGGCTAGATTAATATTATTCTTATAATTTGTTTTCACGCCCCACACTTTGGGAACCACTGACCTAAGGTGTCCACAGGCACCAAGCACGCCATGCTAGCTTGTCTGGAAGGGGGCTAAATAATTCTCCAAAGTAAGGCCATTTTCAAAGGGGTCCCTTGACCTCTGACCTCAAGGTATCTGAATGAAAATGAGTTCCATGGGTACTCAAGGGACCCCCCTTTACAACCCAATTCACGCTAATTCATTGCAATGCCATGTCACCATATAGGCATTTCAATGAAGTGAAACTTAACCGGACAGTATAAAATGACCTATTGTTACCTCAAGGATAATCGAGGATAATCTCATGAAAGTGTACAACCGCAAACTAGAGACCTGGGCCATTCGGGGGATATATGGCTTGTTTAGGTACAGAATATTTAAACTAAGGGGTTTCTGAGCCATTTTCAGAACAGAAGTCCTCCTGACCCCTAGAGGGAGCTCAGGCCCCTCCGGTGATGCCCTTGCTGTAAATAGAAATAGGGGTTGTTGTGGTTAATAATGTTATCGTTAATAGTGTGATAGATGTGATCATTAATAGATGTGATAGTTAAATGTGTTGTCATTGAAATATGATGTCCTTACTATGCTAGTTAATTAATAAATGTGATTGTTGATAAATGTGATAGTTATAGGTGATGTGACATGATTTTATAGATCCGATCGATCAGTAATCCAAAATATATAATCTATGCAGATGAGTTGTCTATTATATGGCTATAATTATATTATATTGTTTACACTGTTTTTTTTTATTATTTTTTATCAGATCTAATTTTATTACATATCTTGCTAATATGTCTATATTACTACTATGCACTCAGAGTGTGTCACTCAAGCTCGATATTATTTGACGAACAACACCACTGACCCTCCTGCTGACATGTTGTTCACAATCTGTAAGTCGCTTTGGAATAAAAGCATCAGCTAAATCAGTGGTTCCCAAAGTCGGGGTCGACCCAAAGGTGGGCGCGAGCAGCCACGGGAGGGCCGCAAGATGATTAAAAAAAAAAAAAAAAAAAAAAAATTGTCAGGCCACTGAACTTAGAAGCAGGCCAGGACAGTGTTTCTAGTTGTATTCTAAAATTATATTCTATTGTATTCTAAAATGTGACTATATGGTTTTATATTAACTTAATAAATAAACAAAAACGAAAAATCTACTTATTTCAACGAACATTTCAAACTAAATAACAGATTATGCACATAAAGCGCTGAAAACAACCGAAGCAACAATAGTATTTTAATGAGGCTATTATTATTATTATTATTATTATTTTGCAACAAGTTAGCCCTCTCATAAATAGCACATATAAATGAATAACTAACTTGAACTAACTTAATAGGATTGAAGTGATATTTGGCTTAAAAAATCGGTCGCCTGGCAAAAAAAAAGAAGAAAAAAAAGCCTGACGATGTGCATTGGGCCGCGGCTCTCTGACGCCTTATTTTCTGGGTCCCGGCCTGAAAAGTTTGGGAACCCCTGATCTAAATGACTCAATTGTATTTATGTCTTTTACCATTACCCTGCCCATACATGTACCCCCCTCCTCCATGCTGCTATGACGCCCACATTCCCTCAATGGGATCAATAAAGGAATATCATATCTTATCTTATCTTAATGACATTCCAAATCTGCTAACTGATTATTATCAATGTTTTAGAACAGTGCTAACTGATTCCACAGCCCGCTTAAACGAACCACTTAAAATGTCACAGTGCAACGTTGCACATGATCTGTTAACCCTCTCACTACCACACTACAGAAGGTTAACCCTTTACTATCACACTACAGACGGTTGTAGTGTGATAGTACATTTACATTTACATTTACCGGTAGTCATTTAGCTGACGCTTTTATCCAAATCGACTTCTTACAAGTTCTGTACGACAAGTCATCAGGAAGGGCACAACTCTATCAGCTGAGTAACAATGTTCATCAAAGTGTTGAGTGCTACAGTGTAGGTTAGTTTATTAGGACAAGTGCATGACAGTAAGGTTAGTTAGGGTTAGATTTTTTATTAAAAAAAAATTCTCTTTTTCTTTTTTTGTATTTTTTTTTAAAGGGTAAAGGGTAAACCTTCTGTAGTGTGGTTGTGAAAGGGTTAACCCTTTGTTGTGTGGCAGTGAAAGATTAACCTTCTGTATTGTCGCAGTGAAAGGGTTTTAATGTCCCAGGGCTGAGAAATCATAGAGAAAAAGGTATAAATGCAGCCTACGACACCAGAGAAAATGTGGTTGAGTGGATGTCCAAGTGGTGTACTGTATACTGTATATGTGTCTATAGGTGTCTCTGTATAAGTGACAATCATATGCGCTTCATTATATCGCCGTGCATGGCGGTGTGAGTGGCACATGGGCTGTTTGTGTTCGCTCATGACGTGCTTTATCAGGGGGGGGGGGGTGTCTTGGATGGGGATGTGTGGGGTGTTTAATGGGTGACTGGCTGGGTCCACATGCCTTCGAGCAACACTGTACATATTGTACTTATTTTATGCCTATTCTTATGTCTGCACGTTCTACGTTGCACTTCTTTTATTGTCTTTTATACCTATTCTCATGTCTGCATTTTATACATTGTTTTTATTCTGTCGACTGTATGCTGATTTTATGCCTATATGTCCTACCAAAGACACATCGTTTTATATAGCGACGCTAGGGACATGTCTCGACCAAAGACACATAGTTTTATATAGGTACACTAGGGACATGTCCTACCAAAGACACATCGTTTTATATAGGTACACTAGGGACATGTCTCGACCAAAGACACATAGTTTTATATAGGTACGCTAGGGACATGTCCTAACAAAGACACATAGTTTTATATAGGTACACTAGGGACATGTCCTAACAAAGACACATAGTTTTATATAGGTACACTAGGGACATGTCCTAACAAAGACACATAGTTTTATATAGGTACACTAGGGACATGTCCTAACAAAGACACATAGTTTTATATAGGTACACTAGGGACATGTCTCGACCAAAGACATAGTTTTATATAGGTACACTAGGGACATGTCTCGACCAAAGACATAGTTTTATATAGGTACACTAGGGACATGTCTCGACCAAAGACATAGTTTTATATAGGTACACTAGGGACATGTCTCGACCAAAGACACATAGTTTTATATAGGTACACTAGGGACATGTCTCGACCAAAGACACATAGTTTTATATAGGTACACTAGGGACATGTCCTACCAAAGACACATAGTTTTATATAGGTACACTAGGGACATGTCCTACCAAAGACACATCGTTTTATATAGGTACACTAGGGACATGTCTCGACCAAAGACACATAGTTTTATATAGGTACACTAGGGACATGTCTCGACCAAAGACACATAGTTTTATATAGGTACACTAGGGACATGTCTCGACCAAAGACACATAGTTTTATATAGGTACACTAGGGACATGTCTCGACCAAAGACACATAGTTTTATATAGGTACACTAGGGACATGTCTCGACCAAAGACACATAGTTTTATATAGGTACACTAGGGACATGTCCTACCAAAGACACATAGTTTTATATAGGTACACTAGGGACATGTCTCGACCAAAGACACATAGTTTTATATAGGTACACTAGGGACATGTCTCGACCAAAGACACATAGTTTTATATAGGTACACTAGGGACATGTCCTACCAAAGACACATAGTTTTATATAGGTACGGTAGGGACATGTCCATGGAAACACAGAATTGTCCCCATCAAAAAAATAAATAAACTGGAGAGTGAAAACTAGTTTTAGTATTTTAATCAATTCACACCACTTGCAAAACCTGAGCCTGCATCAAGAACCTATCGACAAGCTATCTCGTTATCCAATCAACAACCTGGACCATCTGGACGGGTGTACCGCCACCCCGGTCACCCCCCCCCCCCCCTCCAGTCACACTCCCCACCTGCCACTCCAGAGGTGAGATTCCACAGAGAGGGGAGGCGATAAGAGAGGTGGTATTCTTCAGACGGCCTCCTCCCGCTCACTCCGCACCTCTCGTGCGTCCTCCCAGACGTGAGAGCAATAAGACTTTCGACTTTCATTTGGAAATGGCTTTTCCAGTCCCAATGCTGAAGGGAGTAGTAGCTGTTTAGTTGAAGACACACCTAGCAGTGTAGAGGTGAGGTGAAGCATGCAAACCATTTTCTGCTCACACACTTCGTGCGCTTGCATATTAACGGCAGTGGCGGACTTAGGCCTGGGCAACATGGGCAGCCGTCCAGGGCACCATCTTATTGAGGGCGGCATGAGGAGGTGAAACATATATATATATTTTTGTATTATTATTATTATTATTATTATTATTATTATTATTATTATTATTATTATTATTATTATTATTATAATTGTTTTCTCCTTGAATGGTGACATTTGGGCGGTGGGTTTTCTTTTCTTTTTTTTTTCTTTTTTGATACACATTATAGGGCAAGGATTAATGTCAATTTGGAGAGTAACTGACAGGTCCTCAGCAATGTCCAACCAAAATGTCCTAACAAGCGGGCAGTGCCACAGCAAGTGCATGAGCGTACCCTCTACTCCACACCCATGCCAGCACAATTTGGGTAGGGTGTGATTCATTTTATTCAATGTACAGGGTGTTATATAGGCCCTGTGTAGTATCTTTAATTGTATAATTTTATATTTAACACATTTTGATATTTTTGTACTATTCCTAAGTGCTGCTTCCCATTGTGTTTCAGATATGGGTATACCCATGTCTCGCTCCCATTGGACTTTAGTTTGGGTATTGGTATCAGGGGTGGTTGAACATGATAGTTTATACATTGCAGAAACAATGCCTTTCCTGCCTGTAATTCCCCTTAATGTCTCTTCCATGACTCTGTTTGTTCCTATAGCTATGCCTTTAGACAACAATGATTTAATAACTGATTGTATTTGTAAATAAGATAAAAATTCTGTGTCTTTCAGCCCAAACTGTGTTTTAAGTTCATTAAAAGGTATCATATTTCCCCTTTCGATCACTTGGCCCACCTGTGTTATATTATGTTGTTGCAATACATTATTTTTAAGGGTTTTACCTCCTGCAGAGAGCAAAGGGTTTTTCCATAATGGACATGATGGTAAGGAATATCCACTAAAGGTCAGGCGTTTATGTAAGATTTTCACTATTTCACATGAAAATTCTAAAAGCGGATTGTCCAGTCTGGGAGTGATTTTTGGGTTATACCACAACATTGAAAGAGATAGATCTTTGTTATGTTCTTCTATAATTTGTTCTTCAAGCCATTCCCAGCTGCCAATCTGTCTCACACTATTGTAAGCCCACTGCAAGGGGTATCTTGAGTTATATGCTATGTAATACTGGTGGGTATCTGGTAGTCCTATTCCTCCACTACTTCTTGGTTTTATAATTTTTTTATGGCTGATTCTAGGTTTTCTGTTGTTCCATAGGAAGCCAGAAAATAATTTGTTTATTTCTTTGAACCAACTAGGAGGGAACTTTAATGGTATAGAGGACATCAAAAAAGCTAGCCTTCGTAACAAATTAATTTTTATAATATCAGATCTGCCCCATAGGGATAAAGGCAAGACTGTCCATCTTTTGATGTCCTCCTTTATATTCTTTAAAAGGTCAGATGTATTTAACTCAACCATTTTTTCAATGGGAGATCGGATTTTAATTCCCAGGTATTTAATTCCGTTTGGCTTCCAATTGAAAGGAGCAGAACCCAGATGTGATTGAAAAGTTAGGTTGTTAAGTGGAATAGCTTCACTTTTACTATAATTCACTTTATAGCCCGAACATTTACCAAATGTATCTATAAGCTTTAGCACTTGAGAGATGGAATGGCTAGGATTTGTTAGTGTTAATAATATGTCATCAGCAAACAGGCTGGCCTTATACTCACAACTACCAATACGAATACCACTGATTTCTTTATGAGCACGTATAGCACAGGCAAGTGGTTCGAGGGAAAGAATAAAAATGTGCGGTGGGTTTTCTATCGCTCATTGCACGTCACGTCATGTCAATTAACCTTGTCGGAGTGGGCGCCCTGTTTGTGACTGTGAGCTAGGCAGGAAACTGCCTGGGAAGGTCCTGTTTGTGACTGTGAGCTAGGCAGGCGACTGCCTGGGAAGGTCCTGTTTGTGACTGTGAGCTAGGCAGGCGACTGGCTGGGAAGGTCCTGTTTGTGACTGTGAGCTAGGCAGGCGACTGCCTGGGAAGGTCCTGTTTGTGACTGTGAGCTAGGCAGGCGACTGGCTGGGAAGGTCCTGTTTGTGACTGTGAGCTAGGCAGGCGACTGCCTGGGAAGGTCCTGTTTGTGACTGTGAGCTAGGCAGGCGACTGGCTGGGAAGGTCCTGTTTGTGACTGTGAGCTAGGCAGGCGACTGGCTGGGAAGGTCCTGTTTGTGACTGTGAGCTAGGCAGGCGACTGGCTGGGAAGGTCCTGTTTGTGACTGTGAGCTAGGCAGGCGACTGCCTGGGAAGGTCCTGTTTGTGACTGTGAGCTAGGCAGGCGACTGGCTGGGAAGGTCCCACTCACTCAGTACCACATGGGGAGGAGGGCGTGGTATTTGGAAATCTATTCTATCTATCAAAATAGCACACCTCTATAACGCAATTCGGAAAAAAATTTAATCAGTGAATTTTGCAATTGTTTGATAAAAGTATTTGTTTGATACAGGATTTGTCCAATGTAGCGTTAATTATGTGATAGTTCAGACGAAGAAGAAGTCTTTATTTTTGTCATGCAGCAACACACACACATGTGAGATATGCGACACATAGGAACACACACATGTGAGATGGGCAACACACAGGAACACACACATGTGAGATATGCGACACATAGGAACACACACATGTGAGATGGGCAACACACAGGAACACACACATGTGAGATGGGCGACACACAGGAACACACACATGTGAGATATGCGACACACAGGAACACACACATGTGAGATATGTGACACATAGGAACACACACATGTGAGATGGGCGACACACAGGAACACACACATGTGAGATATGCGACACATAGGAAAACACACATGTGATATGGGCAACACACAGGAACACACACATGTGAGATATGCGAAACACAGGAACACACACATGTGAGATATGCGACACATAGGAACACACACATGTGAGATATGCAACACATAGGAACACACACATGTGAGATGGGCAACACATAGGAACACACACATGTGAGATATGCGACACACAGGAACACACACATGTGAGATATGCGACACATAGGAACACACACATGTGAGATGGGCGACACACAGGAACACACATGCATTGGGTCGCCGATGAAATGCCTCTCTGCACTTGACCCATCCCGTCACCCCCCCCCCCCCAAGGGCAGCCGGGAGCAGACATGGGTTGCGTGCTCCTGTCCATCTTCGTCAGGGACGCGACAGCGTTAGCGATCTGTTCTGCATGTTTGTGTGTGTGTGTGCGTGCATGCGTGCGCGCCGTGCGCACGTGCCGCCAGACAGCGCATGTGATGATAGAGTCATACACAATAGGGCTCTCGTTATTTTCTCATTATATACACCGCTATCGTGTATCTCTTGCCTCTCTGCAAAGCGCCGAGGTTAGGGTCCAACCTTTGAGTTTAATGCAGTCTGCTTAAGGAAATGTAATAGAACGGTCAGAGCCTTGGCCACAAAGGAAGTGGATCCAATTAGAAATGGCCTTTTATACGAGAAATAAAACACAGGGGTGAAGGGTAATAATTTTCCACTGCACGGAAATAATTGATATTGATATTTTCACTTTTTTTTTATCCCAGATGGTCCAAGGCGAATTACATATTTGTTTCCCCCGACGTAATCAGGTTTGTAAAAAAAAAACGAAAGTAAAAATAAAACATTAACGAATTCATTGGAATGTTGAAATATTAATGAAAAAGATGATTATTTACACACGGCCCTGTGGAGCCTCACACACTTCAGCCAGACACGGGTTATATTCTCTGGAGCTGTTCTCACGTGAGAATCTGTATATAAATTATAGACCTGGTTGTGGGTAAATAATCTCTTCACAGTCAAAAGGCTGGGTGACAGTTGCACAGGTGTGTGTAAACTACTCTGCGATAAGAGGCTATTAGACTGAGCCTGCTGTAGCTATAGGCCAGCTTTCCATTACAACTTTTCACCGTGTGTCACGTTGTTTGTAGAGCTAAATCTATATTTTATATTATAGCTATGTATCCAATGTCATTGTCAATTGACGGTGTGAACCTTCCGTTCAATATGACATAAAGAAATATTTGTTTTCATCAATACGTTCCCGTTTTATACCGTGGTGAATATGAGTGTTATATCGGAATGATCTGGGATCATTCCTGCAAGGCTATTTATAAGGCGCTAAACTAATAACGTTAAATCCATTGGCGTTTTGTCCCTACACACGCTAGAGTTAAAAATCCAAATGCATATGATCGGTATTATGTTCCATCATGAATGCCTGAAAGGGGGGGGGGGGGGGGGGAGTCGTTTCTGATTATTGATTACCAGTAACGGCATTACATTCCTACATTCCACCAGGGCCTTGAGGAGGGCGAGGAATATCATGGCAGACCCCGCCCACCCGGGTCACAACCTCTTCAACATGCTCCCCCACGGCAGGCGGCTACGGCTGCCCAAGACATTAAAGTCCCGCCATAGACTCAGTTTCTTCCCCCTCAGCAGCTCGCCTGGTAAACGAGTCAGGTGTCCCCCTGCTACACCCCCCCCCCCCCCCTATATGGTGAGCTGCTAGGGCTGGACCTCTGGACTTGAACTGTGCTGCACTGTATATCCATGTCCCCAACCACTGCACTTTACAGTCTTATTGTTGTCTCACTGTTCTGTCCTGTTTTGCACTTATTTATTTATCATTATTATTATTATGTTGTTCCTATTTGTGAAAAAATCAATCATGCACTGAAACGTCAAATCACGTTCCATTTGTACAATATGGTGAATAAAGAAATCTGAATCTGAATCTGAATCTGAATTAGTATTGAACGCTAAAAACGCTGATCAGCTGGATCGGTATGAAAACCTTGCACAATCAAGCCAGAATTTACGTCAGATGATCCTTACCTTTGATCGGGAGTTTTCCAAAAATAATATTCCAATTGTTTGATCGCCATCTGGTACATCCAATGTCGATTTTTTGGTCCACGGCATAACCAACCACAGCATGTGCATCGGATGTCCCGTAGACGTTTGGATGCGACCGATTGAACCTCTAGCCTTGCCGTCTACTGAAAATCTGTGCCCGGAGACATTTGCAGTGTAACACAGGGTCTGGAACAGGGTTTACTGCAGCTCGATACCGCCACCTGGGAGAATCTGGCCGGTACTGCACCTTCGGACTCCCAATATGCCTTTTCCAGCCAAAATACAGCTCTGTGACAGTGAATCAAATATTAATATCGAGAAAAAAAAGAAAAACGAACCAAAAACATAATATTACGTGGCTGGCACCCAACGGTTGTTGGGCAAACACGTAATATTACGTGGATGGCCCCCATTGAGTTAAAAGTAGTGAGGGGGGATCAATTTGTCCATTTTCAAAGTCTTTTGCATCTCGTTCCAACTGCTGGGAGCAGCACATTGGAAGCAGGGTTGACCGAAGGAAGTGTTGACACAAGGAACATCTAGAGAGATTCAAGATTCAAGAGGTTTATTTGTCACATATACAGTGAAATGCGGGTGGTCATGCCTGCATCGATTGTGCAATAATACTAATAATAAAATAGACATAAAAAACAGGTAATAAGAAGACATAAGATGTGCATGATAAAAATAGACATGCAAAATTCGCGAGATGTGGTGAGCAGCTCTGGTGTTATAGGGAGTAGATGACAACTTTTAACAGGTGTATCAAATAAAGAGGGGCCAGACCAAGGAGGGTTTTGTTAATGAGTGTGTATGTATGTATTAATTATGTTGGATATTAATGACTAAAAATAACCTCATTAAACAGACCATCTGATATATACATATCTGTAATATTTGAAACACTAATAATAATAATAATAATAATAATAATAATAATAATAATAATAATAATAATAATAATAATAATTAATAATAATAATAATAATAATAATAATAATAATAATAATAATAATAATAATAATAATAATAATAATAATAATAATAATAATAATAATAATATAATAATATAATAATAATAATAATAATAATAACAATAATACATCAAATGTGTGTAGTGCTTTTCCGAATGCTCAAAGACACTTTACAGAACAAAACAAAACAATACAGTTTTAGTAGAGAAAATAAAAAAATAAAAAAATAATAATATAAAAGGTGAGAGAGGAAGGAGTTCAAGGCAAGGGTAAAAAGGTGGGTTTTGAGGCCTTTTTTTAAACGATGAGAGGGTGTCTGCATGACGGATATGGTTGGACAGGGCGTTCCAGAGGGTGGGGGCAGCTGCAGAGAAGGCCCTGTCGCCCCAGGTCCGGAGCTTAGTGGGTTGGAGGAGGTTAGCGTCAGCGGACCTGAGGCGGCCAGTAGGCGTGTGGTGGTGGGGAAGGAGGTCAGAGAGGTAGGAGGGGGCCAGGCTGTGGAGGGCTTCGAAGGCGATGAGTAGAATGTTGAACTGACTCCTGTACATGATGGGGAGCCAGTGGAGATCGTGGAGGATGATGGGTGTGTGATGTGGTCGGAGCGGCGGGTGGAGGTGAGCATGCGAGCACCAGAGTCACTAGTCATAGTGACGTAACTGCAGAATATATATCAGGGGATTAATTAACCCTTTCACTGCCGCACTACGAAAACGGTTAACCCCTTCACGGCAACAATACACAGAGGGTTAACCCTTTCACTGCTGCACGACAGCAGCAGGTTAACCCTTTCACTGCCACACACAACAGAAGGTTAACCCTTTACTATCACACTACCGACGGTTACCCCGTTGAAAGGGTTAAAATCACGCCCCGGCGGGCTCAGTGGTTGGCACCGGCCATTGGCACCGGCCCTATTAGAGATGAAGAAGACGTGAGGAAGACAACGGTAGCATCATCGGTATCGTTTGACGTTTTGGGAAACGGCCTTCTGTGAAAATCGACGAGGGACACGGACACTAACTATAATGATGATGAAAGAGATCACAATGATACGTTATTATAGGCGTATGTTATTATAGGTGTTATGTTATTATAGGTGTTATTATGTTATTATAGGCGTATGTTATTATAGGTGTTATGTTATTATAGGTGTTATTATGTTATTATAGGCGTATGTTATTATAGGCGTTATGTTATTATAGGTGTTATTATGTTATTATAGGTGTATGTTATTATAGGCGTTATAGGTGTTATTGCTATTATGTTATTATAGGTGTTATGTTATTACAGATGTTATGTTATAGGCATTATTATGTTATTATAGGCGTTATTATGTTATTGTTATTATAGGTGTTATTATGTTATTGTTATTATAGGTGTTATTATGTTATTGTTATTATAGGTGTTATTATGTTATTGTTATTATAGGCGTTATTATGTTATTATAGGCGTTATTATGTTATTGTTATTATAGGTGTTATTATGTTATTGTTATTATAGGTGTTATTATGTTATTGTTATTATAGGTGTTATTATGTTATTGTTATTATAGGTGTTATTATGTTATTGTTATTATAGGTGTTATTATGTTATTGTTATTATAGGCGTTATTATGTTATTATAGGCGGCACGGTGGTATAGTGCTTAATACTGTCGCCTCACAGCTAGAAGGTCCAGGGTTCGATTCCCGCTTGGGGACCAGGTTGCCGGGTTGCCAGGTACCCAGGTGGGGTATCTCCCGGGCCTTTCTGTGTGGAGTTTGCATGTTCTCCCCAGTGCTCGCAAGGGTTTCCCCTCCAGAAACAGAGATCAACCCAATGGAAAAATGGCCGGATGGCGGGATGGGTGCAGAGAGACATTTCATTGGCGACTCAGTGCATGTCTCTGTGTTCCTGTGTGTCGCCCATCTCGCATGTGTGTTAATCTGCACGACAAATAAAGACTTCTTCTTCTTCTTCTTTTTTTTGTCAACTTTTTCTCCCATTTTCTATTTTTCTCCCATCCCAATTTCGTATCGTCCAATTCTACCCTCCCCTGTCTCGAACGCTGTTAGGCCATGCCTCCCTCAAGCCGGCTGCAATGTGGACGAAGCCTTACATCACGTGTCATCAAGATGGCGCCGCAACGAACGGCTGCCTGTCTGTGCGCTCCGTCGAGACTGTGCTTACTTTTGTTAATATTTATAGTTTTTAGAGTTTTGTTTGTACCAACTGTTGGTGCATTTAATGTATATGACCGTCAGTCACTCATAGACATTGGATTACGGGAAACTTACCAACTGGATTACTCACTGGACCAGCTTTCCGAACCGCAACAATGGCCTGAAGAAATTCTCCGGAGATTAGGACCAGATCCTTTGTTCCTTGATCCCAGGAAAAGAGGACCCAGACGACGAGGAAAGAGAGCTGGAGTCCGTAACAGGCTGAGAACCAGGCGGCACAGGACACCACTACCCAGTATATTGCTAGCCAATGTACAATCAATTGACAATAAACTGGATGACATCCGAGCAAGGATTCAATATCAAAGAGACGTTAGGGACTGCAACGTTCTCTGCTTCACCGAAACGTGGCTCACACCGGAGGTTCCAGACCACGCAATTCAACCAGCCGATCACTTCTTTATCCATCGCAAGGATCGGACAGCAGCAGAGTCCGGTAAACAACGTGGAGGAGGTATTGCCTTCATGTTTAACAAAAATTGGAGCGATCCAACTAACGTGAAGGAATTATCCAACCACTGCTCCCCAGAACTGGAATATATAACCATCAAGTGTCGTCCTTTCTTCCTCCCGAGGGAGTTAACGGCGATCGTCCTGATCGGAGTGTATATTCCACCGCAAGCCAGCAACAAGGTTGCGCTCTCCAGACTACACGACGAGGTAAATAGAATACAAGTGGCGAACGTTAACGCCGCCATTTTAGTGCTGGGTGATTTCAATAGCGCCAATCTGAGAAAGGTATTACCTGACTTCTATCAGCATGTAACTTGCAACACCAGAGGCGGTAACATCCTAGATCACTGTTACACGCAATTTAAAGGTGGCTACAAGGCTCATTCTGATAGTGGCTTTGGTAAATCAGATCACGCGTCAATCTTTCTTTCACCAAAGTACAAACAGAGAATTAAAAGTACTCCTGTAGTCTCGCGAGAGGTGCAGAAATGGGATTTGACGTCAGAGGAGACGCTCCGGTCTGTGTTTCACGGCACAGACTGGAATGTGTTCCGCGACACAGATAACATTAATGTCTACACGGAGACAGTGCTGGACTATGTTTGTACTAGGGTGGAAGAAACAATCCCCACTACCACAATGAGAGTTTACCCAAATCAAAAACCCTGGGTAGACAAATCCGTCCGTGAAGCTCTGAGAGAGCGCACCAAAGCATACAACGACGGCCTAGTGGCAGGCAACATGAATGACCACAAGGTGGCGCGATACAACGTAAGGAGGACAGTGTCAGAGGCCAAACGGCGCTACAGGGATAAAATTGAACTCCAGTTTGAACAAGCTGACTCTAGAGCTATGTGGCAGGGGCTCAAAACGATGACAGACTACAAAGGCGCCTCCCTCAAACTGAACAGTGACATCTCCTTAGCAAATGACCTCAATACCTTCTATGCGAGGTTTGATGCTGGTAATAACAACACCAGCTCACAAGCCACGGCAATGGGGGGGGGGGGGGTCGGCTGCTGATGGAGGCGCAGTGTTCAGGGTAACAGAGCATGAGGTGAGGCGGACCTTTAAAAAAGTGAATATCAGGAAGGCAGCAGGTCCGGACGGCATCCCCGGCCGCGTCCTAAAAGTCTGTGCCGACAAACTGGCCCCAGTATTCACTGACATATTTAACCTGTCCTTAGAACAGGCTGTCATCCCCACCTGCCTGAAGAAGTCCACTATTATCCCTGTACCCAAAAAATCCAAGCCTGCTTGCCTCAACGACTACCGCCCTGTAGCTCTCACCTCCATAGCCATGAAGTGCTTTGAGAAGCTAGTAAAGGGCTACATCTGCTCCTCCCTCCCCATCAACATGGACCCCCTGCAATTTGCATACCGCCCCAACAGGTCCACGGAGGACGCCATAGCCCATGTGCTGCACACAGCAGCATCACACCTGGACAAGAGGCAGGGGAACTATGTGAGAATGCTATTCATCGACTACAGCTCGGCATTCAATACCATAGTCCCCTCCATACTCCTCTGCCAGTGGGTCTTGGACTTCCTGACTGGCAGACCCCAGGTGGTGAGAGCAGGCAACTGCACCTCCTCATCCATCACCCTCAACATAGGGGCCCCCCAGGGCTGTGTTCTGAGTCCCCTCCTCTACTCCCTGTACACACACGACTGTGTGGCTCAGCGGAGTAGCAATACAATCATCAAATTTGCTGACGACACAGTGGTGGTGGGCCTGATCTCTGCCAACGACGAGAGGGCCTACCTGGAAGAGGTCAAGGTCCTGGCGGGATGGTGCCAGGAAAACAGCCTCTCCCTGAACGTCAGCAAAACAAAGGAGATGATTGTGGACTTCAGGAGGTCGGGGGTCAAGGACTACAGCCCCCTCAGCATCGACGGGGCACCGGTTGAGAGAGTCAACAGCTTTAAGTACCTCGGAGCCTACATATCCGAGGACTTGACATGGACCACACACATTGACAGTGTTGTGAAGAAGGCACGACAACGCCTCTACTTCCTCAGGCGCCTAAGGAAGTTCCAAGTCAGTCAGAAGATCCTTAAGAACTTCTACTCATGTACAATAGAGAGCATCTTGACCGGCAACATCACCTCCTGGTTTGGGAATAGCACTGCACAAGACCGAAGCAGACTACAAAGAGTGACACGTTCAGCCGAACGCACAATTGGAGGGGGGCTCCCCACCCTCCAGAACATTTACAACAAGCGTTGCACGGGCAAGGCTAAGAGAATCATTAAAGACTCCATTCACCCGAACAACTGCCTCTTTGAACTGCTGCGGTCAGGCAAGCGATACCGGAGTCTCAAGGCGAGCACAGAAAGACTCAGAAGAAGCTTCTATCCCCAGGCCATCAGGCTGCTAAACGAACAATGAATAAACACTACACAACAACAACCACCAAACGCAAATAGCACACACATCCACACGCACACACTCACTTTAAACAAACACACTGTAGCACCCACTCCACACACTTTATAGCACACACCCACTTTAAACAAACACACTGTAGCACCCACTCCCCACACTTTATATTTATTGATGAAGGATTGCACTACAACTCGTACACCTTACTGTAAATTGTACCTAAAATTGTACCTCATCCCATTTCTGCTTTGCACTAGATAGTACTGTACATTAGTACACTGCATAGTATTGTATATTATATGGTAACTCAGAACATTGTACATATGTCTATACCGAACACTGTGACCTCATTTTTCTTCTTCTAAATTACATGCTATATTATGTTATTTGATACTATCTTGTCTAGCACAGTCTCTGGAGCGTAACAGTAAGAAGCATTTTGTATGAAAGTATTCTGTACTTCTGTATGACAACTATTAAAGAACTTGAACTTGTCCCCTCCGGTACTCGAGGAGGCAGCCGTCGCATCTTTTCACCTGCACAGCGCCATCTTTCAGCGTTGGGGGTCTGCGCTTTGGAGGGACGCCGCCCCCGTCGCTTCCTGATTCTACTGCGCAGGCGCACCAACCGACCTGTAGGAGTCGCTGTCCACAACGTCCAATCCCCACCCATCAGCTTCCCACCCCCTAATACTGCCAATTGTGTTAGTATGAACGACCAGCAAAGCTGAATGCAATGCGGAGAGCTGGGCTCGAACCCAGCGTCTCCTGCATTGGTGGTGAGCGCCTTGCCCACTGCACCACCTAGCCATCCTTCTTCTTCTTATGTCACAGGTTTACAAACTGCAGGTCTAACGGCTCCATAGCTGTGGGCCTCTGGGATCCAAAAGAGCTTCAGCCTGGTGTTTTTCTCTAACCCATCATTCAATTATCTACTTATCGCCCCTCTTCTGGTCAGCGCTGTGAATTTACTTTCACTAGATAGTCTTTGATTTACTTAAATTAGATTAGATCTAATCATACAGCACAAGTACAAGTACAACTAAAATAAGTTTGGCATCCAACCAGAGTGCAAATGTAACAACAGTAAAGTGCAATAGTGATATACAATGTACAGGAGATTTAAACTGGGTATAAAATAAATGAGTACTACTGAGTAATAGTGTTAATCAGATGTATGTACAGAGTTGTAGTATGAATATGTACAGTGATACAGGTAAACAGTAAAGACATTATGGTAGTAAGTCATACTGGCCAGCAGCGTAACTAGTACGAGTAGATAAGAGATATAGAATCTACAGATATGTAAAAAGGATTATATGCAGGTATATACAGACAGATGTGGATATACTGTATATATTCAGTAAGAATAAATATATATATATACGGTATATACAGCATTATTGTACAAGCTATCATACAGATTCCTTAGTAGCAGAGTGCACAATAGTATTACTCAATGGAACTCATTGCCAAGCTACTTAGCTGAAATAGAATCCAAGGCCACCTTCAAGAGGAAGTTAAAGTGCCATCTTCTAACGAGCATGCACTGAGCCCTTATGGCATAGCGGTGAAAACCAATTGACTGTTGTATTTATGTTGATGGCAGTGAGTGCTGCTCAGGAAGCACTATTTATTTGATTTTAATTATTTTATTTGAATACTTTTTACTAATAAATATCTTGTACAATATCATGCTAACTGATATTGATAATGATGTAATTGATGATGTAATTGATGTTGATGTTGACAATGATGTAATGTATTGAATATTGTTGTATCGTTGTGTGTGCCGGACCCCAGGAAGAATAGCTTTTGTCAAGTGCAAAAGCTAATGGGGATCCTAAATAAACATAAACATAAACTATGCCTGTAGCACTCAAGTACGTGGGCTGCGATGGCCGAGTGGTTAAGGCGTTGGACTTGAAATCCAATGGGGTCTCCCCGCGCAGGTTCGAACCCTGCTCGCAGCGGATTTACCTGCTTTTTAATGGCGGCACGGTGGTGTAGTGGTTAACACTGTCGCCTCACAGCTAGAAGGTCCATGAGGGTTCGATTCCAGCTTGGGGACCAGGTTTCCGCATTGCCAGATATCCAGGTGGAGGGTATCTCCCGGGCCTTTCTGTGTGGAGTTTGCATGTTCTCCCCCCGTGCTCGCAAGGGTTCCCCCCACCCATTAAGATAAACCCAATGGAAAAACATGCACAACAGATCGCTAACCCCTGTCGCGTTCCCTGACGAAGACAGACTGGATTGGAAAACATGCCACAGCGTGGGCGGCTGATTGGCGCAGTGGGCAAGGCGCTCGCCTCTAACGCAGGAGACGCTGGGTTCGAGCCCAGCTCTCCGCGTTGCTACCGGCTGGCCGGTCGTTCATACTAACACAATTGGCAAGTGTTAGAGGGTGGGAAAGCCGGTGGGTGGGGATTGCACGTTGTGGACAGCGACTCCTACAGGTCGGTTTGGTGACGCCGGTGCGGCGGAAGCAGGAAGTGGCGGGGGCAGCGTGAGCCTCCCACGCGTTACTCCTCGCCACTGAGAGATTGCGCTGCTGCGGTGAAAAGATGCGACAGGCTGCCTCCTCGTGTACCGGAGGGGACACGTGATGCAAGGCTTCTGTCCTCACTGCAGCCGACCAGTGGGAGGCATAGTCTAGCAACGTTCAAGACAGGGGAGGGAAGAATTGGATAATACGCAATTGGGATGGGAGAAAAATAGAAAATGGGGAGAAAAAGTGGATAAAAAAAAAGAAAACATGCCACAACGTGTTTCTATAGTATAGTCATGTTAAATCCAACACGCATGACTTCTGGGAAGCTGTGACCAATGTGACAGCGGCAAACCCCCCTGTATTTCTACCGCCTCTCGTGAATTTCAGCTGTGGAAAGTAACTTAAGTATTTGTACTCAAGTACTGTTACTTAAGTACATTTTCAAGCTACTTGTACTTTATACTCATTTTAGGGAACTTTATAATTTTACTCCACTACATTTGAAGGGAAATATTGTACTTTTTTACTCCCCTACATTTATCTGAACTTATCATCAGTTACTAGTTACTTTGAAGAAAAGGATTTTGCATAGAAAACATAATATACAAAATAAATGTATGAAGATTATATACCTTCACTTTTGAAGCCTGTCAACTTCAAGTGGACGTAATCAGAGCAGCATAAATGGACCATATACCCCTTTAACATAACCTTTAATCAGAGCAGCATAACTGGACCACATACCACTTTAACATAACCTATAGAGGTCAATGAATACACAAACATCATGTAGAATGTGTACTTTTACTTTAGATACTTTAGTGCATTCAATAGCAAAATACGTCTCAACTTTTACTTAAGTAGAATTTGAATGGAGGACTTTTACTTTGACAAGAGTACTCATTTATCTGAGTATTTCTACTTTTACTTAAGTAAATGAACTGTGTTTTGGCCAATATCTGCCGTGGCACGTTCCATGTCTCTTATTGTGCGATTCTTCTGGCTGATTGGTTTGATATTTGCTGTGGTGCGTTGGCACACGAGCACGCCTATATCCATCACCGTGGCAGATTTCCTGTCTCTCGTCAAGTACAATCTATCTTTCACAAGCCAAGCCTCACAAGACACAGAACAGATAGGGGTAGTGTGGCCGGCTGGATATTGCCAATTTATCACAGACTAATAGCCATTCTTCCACGGAGGTCATGGAGGAGTTCATCGCGCAGTATTGCTCTTTGACATTCTCAGTTAAAGAAAAAGTGTTGTTGTTGTTGTCGTTTTTGGTGTGACGTAATTACGACCCGAGAGGTTTTCATCGACTCAATGGAAACACATGTTAGGAAAATTATTTTCACACAAATAAGACATGATGCAACCTCTCCAATATGAATGGCAATATACCTTTTGACGGCCAAGTGGACTGAAACGCGTAGCTTATTGTTCTAAACTGTGGATATCAAACAGGGAAGGTAAAGACGGTTTTAAACGGTTAAAATAGTCATTCAGAACTATTTTATTGCATCATTTTACTCTGTCTATTCTATTCTATTTTATTGCACTGCACTATTGCAATATATTACTCTGTCTATTCTATTTTACTCTTTAGTAGACCGTCAGGTTTTAAACTGTGGATACCAAACAGAGAAGGTAAAGACGACTTTAAACTGTTAAACAGTAATCCAGAACTATTTTATTGCACTGATTTTATATGTCTGCACTTTATGTGCTCAGTCTATTCTATTCTACTACTTTATTGCACTGCACGATTGCACTATTTTACTTTTCTTTTTTCTGTTGTGTAGCACTTTGAGCTGCAATTTTTGTATGAAAGTTGCTATACAAATAAAGTGTATTATTATTGTTATTATTATGTGCGAGAGCCAGAGGGAACGAGCCGCAATGAATCCTGAAATGAAGGATAATGACAGTTTGACACACGCACAGCAGGGTACTGTCATCACGGTCTATTCTTATCGCCATGGACGTAAAGACAAGGACGGATGAGCCAATTGCAAACAGCTGCTTGTCAGAATGTCTTTAATCCGCTATTAGCCGTTAGCTGAAGCGTATAACCAGAAGCGAGCGTCATCAGCCGGATCCCCGTCGCTTGGATTTCTCTACACGCATTAAGTTATACTATAACTGATGATGAGTCATGATACAGACCCTCATCTGCACCTTTGTTTATGTCGATTATTTTCCCATACCTGTACCTCCCCTGAGTCCCCTACTCCCCCTCTCCCATGCTGCTATGATGCCCAAATTTCCCCAAGGATTGATTGATTGAAAACTTTATTAACAGATTGCAGAATGGGTACAATACAGTACAGCTCAATAGGGAGGTGTAGTGGTTACGTCATTGCCGTTTTTCGTGTTCCACCCTCTGTCCTACGCAATGCATTTCCCCATTGCCCGTTTCTAAATCGCCTCGTTTAAAACAAATAAAGCATTAACATTGGCATGGTGTACCTTTCTGTGCTTATTCATCCACAATCTATAGCTCAACATGAAAATATTCGCAATTAATCATAAAAAAATATCGCGAAATTTTATTTAAACCAAAAATGTTTAAACAATAATGTTAGGGGCGCCCCAGTGGCGAACCACATAACGCGCGGCACGGCCGACCCGGGTTCGATTCCCGGACCCGTCGTTATTTGCCGAATGTCTTCCCCCCACTCTGTCTCCCATTCCTCCTCTCTCTCTCTCTCTACTGGACTGCCCAGTAGTAAAAAGCGATAAACGCTAAAAAATAAATCTTAAAACAAAAAAAAAATAATGTTAGTGATAGAAGGGAACTCATTTTGTGCACAAATGGAAAGCTTTTCAATTTCCATGCGGCAGAATGTGGTCCATGTCAAGTCCTCGGATATGTAGGCTCCGAGGTACTTAAAACTGTTGACTCTCTCAACCGGTGCCCCGTCGATGCTGAGGGGGCTGTAGTCCTTGACCCCCGACCTCCTGAAGTCCACAATCATCTCCTTTGTTTTGCTGACGTTCAGGGAGAGGCTGCTTTCCTGGAACCATCCCGCCAGGACCTTGACCTCTTCCAGGTAGGCCCTCTCGTCGTTGGCAGAGATCAGGCCCACCACCACTGTGTCGTCAGCAAATTTGATGATTGTGTTGCTACTCCGCTGAGCCACGTGTACAGGGAGTAGAGGAGGGGACTCAGAACACAGCCCTGGGGGGCCCCTATGTTGAGGGTGATGGATGAGGAGGTGCAGTTGCCTGCTCTCACCACCTGGGGTCTGCCCGTCAGGAAGTCCAAGACCCACTGGCAGAGGTCATAGTTCTTCAAGCCCAGGTCCCTGAGCTTGGCTATGAGTATGGAGGGGACTATGGTATTGAATGCCGAGCTGTAGTCGATGAATAGCATTCAGCATTACATCAGGGTCCCCCATTTTCAATTCATCAGGACATTAATGACATACACAACATACAGATATATGTAACAGATGGTATCGTGAAGCGCAGTCAAGAAGGGCTGGGGTGAGTAGCGGTGCTATGGGTTAAACTCACTCTCACGTCCTCAAAAGACACATAAACCCATTACTTAGAAGTGAATTCACCTCTTGGTATAGCGGTCTGTGTTGCTGCCCGCGGTGTGGCAGACCAGGGTTTGACTCCCACTCCGGGCATTGAAGTTTGAGGTGATGTTGTCACAACCGTTACATATATATCATGACATTTCTGACATACAGGTTTTTTATTTATGATGAATTGAAAATGGGGGACCCTGATGTAAACAAGACGAAAGTCTTTCTCTGGTCTGCATCCCCTTAACAATTGTGTGTATTGAGCTGTACTGTATTGTACCCATTCTGCAATCTGTTAATCAATCAATTCAATCAATCAATCAAGGTATACAGATCAACAAAGGAATTTCTATGTTTCCTATTCAATCTATCATGTAGATGATCCATCCTAACCTGGCTAGCAGAACTTAATGAAGAAACTTTGTGATGCATTTCTATTGTTAGTAGATTATCTGGTATCAAGTGTCCCAGAAGATGACGGCCAGAGTCAGTGTGTTGCCTTTTCGATCACAAGACACATTATTATTGCCAGGCAACAGTATTGGCGGCATTTTGTTTTGTGGTATAAAATGACATCTGTAGGTAGAGGTAATCTATTGAGTGAGCCTACAGTACATTAGACTTATTCTACACACAACACCGGTCTAATGATCCACCTTTGCTTGTAGGATGTGAGTCTGTACTGCCCCCTAGTGATTCCTAAACAGACTACCTCCTTAAATCTGAACAAACCAAGCCAATAATACCAAACTAACAGTCTAATCAGTCAATTTAACCTACCTCAACCTTACCCAACCATTTGGGTACTTGTAGATGAGAACTATTTTATTACACTGCACTATAATAATAATAATAATAATAATAATAATAATAATAATAATAATAATAATAATAATAATAATAATAATAATAATAATAATAATAATAATAATAAGAAGAAGAAGAATAAGAATAAGAATAAGAATAATAAGAATAATAAGAATAATAATGCAGGACCTTCAGAGGTCTTTAATTGGCATGCAATTATCCTCAATGGTTTTTTTAGCGGTTAGCACACACACACACCGGAACACACACGCATGCATTGTCTTTGTAGGCTCGCCGATGCGATTCGTCTCTGCGTTGTAGATGAATCAAACTGTAAACAAAGAGGCATATTAAGGTCTGAACTATTTTGTGATAATGTAAACATGCCTACGGGTTTGGCGACCTCAGAGGGTTTAAGATGTTAGATCCTAATGTGAAAAACTGTTCTATGTCTTATCTTGACTTTGTCTATATTTGGCTGCCATCTATTTTATACTCATTTTATGTCTGCTCTTTGTAAATCTTGTGGTGATTTTAGGCCAACAATTTTGTCTCTTTTTACTGCTGTGAAGCACTTTGAGCTGCAATTCCTGTATGAAAGGTGCGCTACAAATAAAGTGTATTATGATCTATTATTATTACTTTATCAGCTGTGCAAGCTGGGAGACCTCTCCTGCACTCAGTCACACGAGAAGCACCTGTAACGACTAATAACACTCACCTGCTACAGTAGGAGGACGATGATCCATTTCAGGAGGATTTCAAAGGATTTCATTGTACCCCCCCCCCCCCCCCCCCCTTGGCAACAATGACACGGACGTCATGGAGTCTCATGAGTCATGACACACAGTCGCTTAGCCTCATTACTGCTGATTCCACTGTGATTATGGAAACTATGCAGCAAGCTGCCGCTTCTCATTTAATTGTTTACCACTCCACTCAGCGAAGGCGGAGGTGATGATGCCGATAATAGTATCTTATTAGCCGTCTTGACCTGCGGGCTCGGCTCTCAGCCTATACACGGAGCTTGCGAATAATAGGAATGCTTATTAGGAGAGATGCACAGAGGCCGTTTCAAATAATAATTAAAAAGTAAACTTTGTACGGTCTTTTATACCATCAAGCACTTTGCTACTAAGTAATCTACCGTGCCTATATTACTACTGTGGTGGATTATGTGTTTATCAATTATATCCGAGATGGATCTTCTGATCAAAATAGGTTTAATTGTAAAAAAAAAAAATTAATACAAAGTACAATGTAGGTTTTTTTTTTGATCCACTTTTTCTCCCATTTTCTATATTTTCTCCCATCCCAATTTCGTATCATCCAATTCAACCCTCCCCTGTCACGAACGCTGTTTCTTGCCTCCCACAAGCCGGCTGCAATGTGGACTAAGTCATACATAGCACAAGTCCCCTCCGGTACTTGAGGTAACAGCAGTCGCATCTTTTTCACCTGCGTAGCTCGATCTCTCAGTGGCGAGGAGTAACGCGTGGGAGGCTCACGCTGCCCCCGACACTTCCTGATTCTACTGCGCAGGCGCACCAACCGACCTGTAGGAGTCGCTGTCCACAACGCCCGATCCCCACCCATCAGTTTCCCACCCCCTAATACGGCCAATGTGTATTAGTATGAACGACCAGCTAAACTGAAAGCAATGTGGAGCGCTGGGCTCGAACTGACGATCCCAGCGTCTCCGCATTCGTGGCGAGCGCCTTGCCCACTACGCCACGTAGCCGCCACGCTTCTCATTTAATTGTTTACCGCTCCACTCAGCGAAGGCGGAGGTGATGATGCCGATAATAGTATCTTATTAGCCGTCTTGACCTGCGGGCTCGGCTCTCAGCCTATACACGGAGCTTGTGAATAATAGGGATGCTTATTAGAGATGCACAGATGCCGTTTCAAATAATAATTAAAAAGTAAACTTTGTACGGTCTTTTACCATCAAGCACTTTGCTACTAAGTAATCTACCGACTACCGTGCCTATATTACTACTGTGGTGGATTGTGTTCATCAATTATATCCGAGATGGATCTTCTGATCAAAATAGGTTTAATTGTAAAAACTATTTAATACAAAGTACAATGTAGGTTAAATGAGCCTTGGCTGAGAGGGGTGCTCACTGCTCTCATCGTGGCCAGCTATGAGACACTGATGAAGAGGAGGAGACGATGAGTTTAAGTAGATAGCCCCTTTCGGGACTGTGATGCACGTGTAACGGATATGTACCGCGATAGTGTGACTACGGTACATAGAAGTAAAACTCACTCCCCAGAGGCATCCAAACTGAGCGCTTAGAGAGGATACCCTTTCTTGGCACAGCGGTTTGTGATGTCGCCCGCAGTGCGGACGCCCGGGGTTCGACTCCCACTCAAGGCATGGTCGAAGTGTTTCGCAGGTACAGCGTTGTACCGGCTACACACGCCAACATGGTTGGACGAGTGAATATGTAACGGGGAAGCCCGTGGGTATGTCCACAGTCACGGAAACAGGTGTGTTGACGAGTGACTGTGGCAGTGCGGGCTGGTAAATTAAACTCACTTCCTCATAACAGGGTTAACAGACGCATAGGTACGGTAGTCAGGAGTGAATTCACTTCTTAGTGCAGCGGCCTGTGTCGTCGCCCGCGACGCGGGAGCCCCCTGTTCGACTCCCCCTCGGGACATTCTCATTTAACATCAAACACAACGCAGACCCAGTATGATCCGTCACAGTGGTGCCGTGACCCGGATGTCCTGAGGGGCGTGAGTTTAGGGAGGTGAGTGTAACGGGGAAGCCCGTGGGTATGTCCACAGTCACGGAAACAGGTGTGTTGACGAGTGACTGTGGCAGTGCGGGCTGGTAAATTAAACTCACTTCCCCATAACAGGGTTAACAGACGCATAGGTACGGTAGTTAGGAGTGAATTCACTTCTTAGTGCAGCGGTCTGTGTCGTCGCCCGCGACGCGGGAGCCCCCTGTTCGACTCCCCCTCGGGACATTCTCATTTAACATCAAACACAACGCAGACCCAGTATGATCCGTCACAAATACACTGTCCCTTATACGACCATTGAAAAATCCTACAATTAACAATTTTTTTTTACCTTTATTTACCCAGGGTAGGTTCTCTGAGCACAGATGCTCTTTTTCAGCTACGCCCTGCTTCTTCACATTCACACAGTTCCATTCACACCTGGGAGCCGCCCAGTACAACCAGTCGTACACCATTGGCCACTGAGCAACTCCACTGGAGCAGTTGGGGGTTAAGTGCCTTGCTCAAGGGCACTTCAGCGGTTGGTGTTAAGGGGATGGGAGAGAGTTATTTAATTCACTTCGCAAGCCCAGATTTGTCCTGCTGGTACGGGGGATCAAACCGGCGACCTTCCGGTCACAAACCCGCTTCTCTAACCTTTAGGCCACCACTTTTCTCTATCAAAACGCTTGTCGTACAGGTGTCGCAAAGACATTTCAAAGGTACTCACAGTTGCACAAGGGTTTCGGACAGACAAACGCTAGGGTTTGAAAGCTCGGTGTTGCTAATAAACATTTTAAATAAGTTTTATAAACTGGTCAACACGGCTTTATTTCCGGCTTTGGGTGCCTGATGCGCCTGCGCTGACCCTCGTGCAACTGTGAGTTTCTTTGCGACACCTTTCTTTGCGACACCTGTACGACAAGCGTTTTGATAGAGAAAAGCGAGACAGACTTAATTATAGGGTTTTTCAATGGTCGTATAAGGGACGGTGTATTAACTCGTCCAACCATGTTAGCGTGCATCAGTCCTGAAAGGGGCTAAAGTAGAGAGAGGGGCGGGGGCCGTAGCTCCTTGCCTCTAAGTTTAAGTTTATTTATTATTTTACCCAGGGACAGCGCACATTAATCAACATATTCAGTTTCCACATCAATGTAAATGTGCCAGAATTAGCTAATGAGCTAGTTTTCATCTGTAGTCCCTGCCTAACAGTTCTCACTTAGGTGTGAACTAAGATAGTGTTTGGGTAAAGCAAAAGGATTCTGCCACACTACCTATTATATATATATTATATTATTATGTCTATACTACTATGCATTCAAGACTGTAGCACTCAAGTTCGACACTGTTTGATGAACAATCTTACTTACCCTTCGCTGCCAGAGTTCCTTCCCTTCCTGCTGACTTGTACACAACTTGTAAGTCGCTTTGGTTTAAAAGAGTCAGCTAAATTACTAAATGTAAAATGCTAATTTAATTTCCAAAGGATCTTCCAAGTTGCAAGTTTAAGTGAGTTTTCTCCCTCCATTTTAATGAGTCTAAAAGCCCTTTGTGACCTTGACATTCATAGTAGTAGGAATTTCTAAAACGAATATAAATTCTAAACATGAGCTAAATATATCGCTTTCTTATGTCTGTTCATAGGACCATTTAGAACTTGTGTAATGAAATACAACTATAGCTGTGTAATAGTTGTGTCATTTGTGATTATTTGTCATGTGAAAGGACATAAATCATGGGTGAGTAAATACTAAAGAAGAGTCTATTCATATAGGAACATTCTCAAGTAAAAACGATTTCAATAGTTTTATTTCGCTCCAAAAATTATTCTACTCCATAAAAGTATACCATTTTCAAAGTTCTTATTCTTCCTCTATCACTCACAGGAGCGTAGGAGCGCCATCTACTGACTTGGAAGTCTAATAAGATGTAGCATCTCATTCAAAAGTAAATTACTGTTAAGAGTAGTTGTGAATAATCTTTAAAAGAAATAGGGGGGGGGGGTTTATATAGTTACATTTGCACCACAGATATACTGTTATTTGCAGTCAGCAATTACAGATAACATATTCATTGTATGCCAGCATTGTAAAGGTTTTAACACAGCAGGCTACACTGTAGATACAAGTCTTTAGTCTTTAGCCTAGACCTGACCTCAGTGCTCTAGCAGGTGTCCATTAAAGATGTTATTTATAACGTCAAAAACATTCCATAATAATCAACTCTACTCACATTAACTTGACTTATGTGAACAGGGCACCAAATGCATCATCTGTAAGAGCCATGTGTGTCATAATTTTTATTTATGCTGTTTTGTAAACTTCCCACCACTTGCCACAGTGCCACGGTCATGGGGTCACAGGTCATGGGGTCAGGTCAGGGCCCAGGGTCAATATAATCAGGGTTTTTGTTTGACTATAGGTGTTGGAGGAAGCATACACGTTTTTGACCGTGTCGGGTTATTTGATTTGAAGTAAATTCATGTTGCATTTTGTTTTAGTCTATTATTGGGAGATAGACTATCACAGAGGTAGGGCATGATAGGCAGACAGACCCTCATCTGCACCTGTGATCACACTGCCTACTGTCATAATCTGAACTACCTGAACACAGACTATCAGCTGTCACCCCCTGGCGCTCTGTTTGTGGTACTGCAGGCGAGTGTCTCTGGAACCTGCTGACTGTAATTTCTATTGTATTCCCTGTATATTTGCTAGCGGTCCTGTGTTCTTCCCAGTATGTTCAGATGTCCTAGACAGTCTAGCCCTTTTTCCCAGTGTTGTTATGTTACAATGTTTATTCCTGCCTGAGTGTTAGTGTTTACTGTTTAGTGTCTAGTTTCCTTCCCTTAATAGTTATGTGTCCTTGTGCGGTAAAAAACCGCGAGACCTCTCCGTCACCCATACCTGATTGATTGCGCAATAGCCTACACGTGCGTCTGAGAGCGCGCGTGGAGTCATTGGGCCGTTGGAGTGTTTTGCTGCGTTTGGACCAGAGAGGTCTCTAATGAGAAGCATAAAGTCCAGTTCGCGGGAAGTGAAGAAGTCATTTAGTAGAAAGGTTTTGTTGGCAAGCAACCTTGTATTTATGACGGATGACTTGATAGTGTGTGTCTGACAGGAGACAATTTGTGTTTCAGAAAGATGAAATGTTTTCCATGCCTGCTGGCTACGGCCCTGTATTTGTGCTCGCTCAGTCAGGTCAATGCAGCAGGTAAGCCATACCTATAGCATCTTGCTTTCTAGCTGTATGTAAACTAAGCGAATCCTTGAGACAAGTAAGTCGTAAAGTCAATCCAATCACTTTCAGTGTGAATGTGTCACAGGCTCCGAGAGCAGCACCTGTCTTTAACCCTTTCACTACCACCCTACAGAAGGTTAACCTTTCACTACCACACTACAGAAGGTTAACCTTTCACTACCACACTACAGAAGGTTAACCTTTCACAACCACACTACAGAAGGTTAACCTTTCACTACCACACTACAGAAGGTTAACCTTTCACTACCACACTACAGAAGGTTAACCTTTCACTACCACACTACAGAAGGTTAACCTTTCACTACCACACTACAGAGAGTTAACCTTTCACTACCACCCTACAGAAGGTTAACCTTTCACTACCACCCTACAGAAGGTTAACCTTTCACTACCACACTACAGAAGGTTAACCTTTCACTACCACACTACAGAAGGTTAACCTTTCACTACCACACTACAGAGAGTTAACATTTCACTACCACAGACGGTTAACCCTTGTGAAAGGGTTATCCTTCTGTAGTGTGGATGTGAAAGGATTAACCCTTTGCCGTGTGGTAGTGAAAGGGTTAACCTTCTGTATTGTCGCAATGAAAGGGTTAACCCTTTCGATTAACGACGATAACGCTTAACTTGCCACCTTGAGCTCATTCAATTTAAAGGAACACACCAACATTTTGGGAAATTAGCTTACCGTCTTCTCCAGAGAGACAAGAAGATGGATACGAGTTTTCTCTCTGTGCGTGCTATCTGGCTGCATGTTAGCCTATAGCTTAGCACAATGAATGGAAGCCGACATGACCGGTTAGCCTAGGCATTGTCCAACTAGCGCCTTTCCCCGAAGGCTAAACCGGTCATGTCTGCTTCCATTCATTGTGCTATGCTAACATGCAGCCAGATAGCTGAGGAAACTGGTATCTATCTTCTTATCTCTCTCTGGAGAAGATGAGCTAATTTCCCAAAATGTTGGCATGTTTTAAACCTAAAAACTGACTTGCATGGTTCATCTGAAGAATTCCAATCACAGGAGGTTATTAATTGAAGGAATTGTTGGCTAGATGGCTAATTGTTAAGATAACAATGTGACATAATGACAAATGCATTGGGCATCTTTCCACAGATACTGACATAATTATGTGCATAATGAGTGAATGTGAATCATATGTCCATTTCTTATTAAATAGCAATCGGTGTTCCTACCCCTACTGCAATCACTTGGTAAAGTTATGTCTAATTAATTAGATAGGATTATTACTGAGAAGCTTGTGAAATTTCAGTGGCAACATTTCAGAATAGGTTTTGTAATACTATAATGAATGTATGTGAGTGATACAGGTGAGTGATGATTGAAAAGTAACAAATGTTGATGCAGATGCAGAAGCACTCTTAAGACGGGGCTTCATCCAGAGCGCCGTGAATGACGCCATGGCGAGAGTGGACGTAGATTATGAATATTCCAGGACTGAGTGAGTATACAAACCCACTGACATGGTGGAGGCGCTTACTTTACAAATGTTATCTGTTAAGAGATCACTAACTACCTCATTGAAATTGCAATCGGAAACGTAATCCATTTGCTTTTCACATAATGTAAGTTTCTTAATTTTTTTTATTACTTTTGAATTTCTTTTCTACACAACATCCATTGATGTATGGATTTATGATGAATATGTATTTTTAACCCTTCAAACATGTCTACATAAACCAACAATATCAAGGCATGAGAAACTCCAACCAGGTGTAATTTATCTTCCGGCATAGGAGCTTAGCGCGCGTGCGGAGGCATGCAGCCACGCCCTCTGACATCCTGCGGCTGATGAAGCAGCCTTCTGGTCAGACCCGGACAGCGGTGCGCGCTGCTAACTACATGGAGAGTGCCATCCACCTGATCCAGAAGCGGTCCCTATTGGGGCGCCAGATAAGCAAGCGCTCCATTAACGCAACAGGTCTGTTCTATTTTTATTTAACCAGGCAGGTCAGTTAAAAACAAATTTTTATCCACTTTTTCTCCCATTTTCTATATTTTTCTCCCATCCCAATTTCGTATATCATCCAATTCAACCCTCCCCTGTCACGAACGCTGTTTCTTGCCTCCCACAAGCCGGCTGCAATGTGGACTAAGTCATACATAGCACAAGTCCCCTCCGGTACTTGAGGTAACAGCAGTCGCATCTTTTCACCTGCGCAGCTCGATCTCTCAGGCTCACGCTGCCCCCGACACTTCCTGATTCTACTGCGCAGGCGCACCAACCGACCTGTAGCAGTCGCTGTCCACAACGCCCGATCCCCACCCATTAGTTTCCCACCCCCTAATACGGCCAATGTGTATTAGTGCGGACGACCAGCTAAACTGAAAGCAATGTGGAGCGCTGGGCTCGAACAGGCAAGCCCAGCGTCTCCGTCATTCGTGGCGAGCGCCTTGCCCACTACGCCACGTAGCCGCCCATGATTAATTTATTTTCAATGACTGCCTGGCGAGAGGACAAAAGGTCCCCTCGAAGGGTATATAAGGGAAATAGGCCAATAAAATAAAAAATTAAATAAATAGAAACGAGACGGATGGTACATCACAGAGTTAAGGGAATAATTAAAACTCATCAAACGACCAAATAAAATTACAAAGGGGCATACATGAAGCAGAACAGTCGAATCACAGGCTGTGTGACAGTTGCAGGTGTGTAAACAACTCTGTGATGGTCCTTAAAAGTATAGTGAGGGGGATCAATTTGTTCTCCAGTCTTTTATCCTGGCATTTTCAGGTGCATAATAATGAGAAGCTAACTGTATTCTTTTTTTCCCCCCTGCCTCTGCCATTCAGATCTGATCTCTGAGGAGGACCTGGAGACCATTGCTGAGCTGACTGGCTGCTCTGCCAGGTCTCATGCTCCTAACTGCAAAGCAGCGCCCAATGTGGACAAAGCAGTGCCCAATGTGGACAAATACCGCCTTGCCACCAGTGCCTGCAACAACAGGTGCGGAAGCTGCCTAGCAACATATCTGTCTGTCAAGTCGGGTTATTATTATTTTATCATCTTTATTGCCATCGTTCCTGTCGGACCTATTTATTTATGTACTTAGAAATTATTATTTTATCTTTTTAACCCTTTCACTACCACACTACAGATTGATTGATTGAACACTTTATTAACAGATTACAGAATGGGTACAATACAGTACAGCTCAATACATACAATTGTTAAGGGGATGCAGACCAGAGAGACTTTCGTCTTGGTTACATCAGGGTCCCCCATTTTCAATTCATAATTGAACCGTCTGCAGTGTGGTAGTGAAAGGGTTAACCTTTTGTAGTGTGGTTGTGAAAGGCTTAACCTTCTGTATTATCGACCGAAAGGAGCCGTAGTAGACTGTCAACCTCTTAGTCTAATGCACAAAAAAAAATATTATAATTTATCATTCTTTCCAAAAGAAAAGAGGCCTAGAAGCGTGGCTAATGGCATGCATACCAGAGGCTAACTGCCTAAGAAAACGGGCACAGAGGCACTGAAAGAGGATTTCACCCGTCTAATGAACACACTAGACTAGACAAATATCAAGATGTATCCATCAGTGGACCAATTGCATGCTTTTGCAGAGGACAAGGAGCCTTCCGTCAACTCCTTCAGACATTAAGCACCCCCCACAGCCCAAATGGAATGAAAAAAAATAAAAAAATAAAATATTCAAAGTAGACTATCCAAATCCTTAGTCGGGGACAGCCCTAGTTACAATACAAACCTATCATCATCAAGGTTAAGATGTTTAGCATGCTTAGATGAAGAGATAAATCTGTGGTTTCTCCTCTTCAGGGAACACCCTCGTCGAGGGTCCTCCAACACGCCCTTCACACGCTGGTTACCTGCGGAGTACCAGGATGGGATCTCGGAGCCAAAGGGCTGGGACCCCAACCGGAAAATCAACAACAACCTGCTCCCACTGGTATACATAAACATATCGGCAAATACATTGTACATTGTATTTAGATTCTTTCTTAATTGGGTACGGTATTAATAATGCTATATGTATTTTCTCGCAGTAATTTGACCCAGAGGGGGAACCTAATTGTCACTTGCACTGTAAAAAAAATATACCTTTTTAACTTGTATTTAAGATGTAAAATCATATTTTTCTCAACAAAAATATTTCCATTTAAGCTTGTTTACGTTCGTAAAACAAGCGAAATTATCTCACGCCTTTAGCAGACCTTCTTGCCTGTTTTGAGAAGTACGTCTGAACCATGTGTATGGTTTGGCAGCAGTGTCGCAGCATGGGATCATAAACACCTGATCAGGATAGTGAAAACAGCATAACAAATTATAAAAGTGATTACCACAGTTACAGGTAATTTACACTACCCACTGCAGGAAGAAACTCTGGATTATGAAGGACACTAGTCACCCAGCGTATAGCCTTTTCTCTCATCTCCCCTCGGATGCTGTGGATTAGTTATTTATTCAATCAATCATCTTTATTAACAGACACAGGGTCCACAGAGTAAAAAAAAAACATCAACAAATGACATCGCACTAATAAAAACATAAACCAATAGCAGCTCTAAAACGGGGCACTGTACCAATATTTCCAGATACAAGCCTGGAACTTGAGGTCACTGAGACTATAGGTTGAGTCGGCGACCGGATGATCCTGTTCTGAGACACATTCAGGCGACGGATACATTTATACATCAGGTGTCTCAGCAGAGCATGAAGGAGTTAACTCCAGCAGCACAAAACATTTCACTGGCGCTGCAGCACCTGGGCTTCCTCGGCAGAATCCTCAGGCAATGATTATAGCAACCTGAAGCTTATGAAAGCTAGCCTGCTTAAACTTGACCCACAAGGGGGCAGTATAGAGAGGAGTGCAATAGGCCCTAAACTGGTACATTTTCACCCCATCAGAGCAGAAATGGAACTTTTTCCTCAGCATGTTCGCTTGAGCATACAGTACTCGCCGCTGTCGGTACATGTCATCACTAATTTGATCAGTGATGATGTGTCCCAAATATTTTGAACTACAGCAGACATATTTTGAACTACAGCAGACGGCCAGCACCAGCCCAGACGGATAAAAAGAAGGAAAAGAAATATCCTTAACGCTTTTGGTCCTGCAAATCAGAATGACACTCTTCTTAGCATTGTATTTCACGTCATACCTTACTCCATAATCGGAACAGATATTGAGCAGCTCTTGAAAACCACTACTACTTTCTGCCAAGCTGTACAGAAAGTTCATTCATATAGAAATTTTAAGAGTGCAGGGGAGAGTACCCCCCCCCCCCCCCCTGCCGGACGCCATTCCCAACACCAAAAGGAGCAGAGACGGTATCACCCCATCTGACCTGCATGGTCTGGTTCGCATACCAGAATGCCATTGATGCGATCGTTGCTATTGTTTTTATTTATTATATGGTGCTATTTTTATTTTCTTTTTGATCCACTTTTTCTCATTTTTCTCCCATCCCGATTTCGCTGTTTCTAATTCTCCCCTCCCCTGAACGTTGCTCGCATATGCTCCCCACGGCCACTGGTCGGTTGTAGGGAGGATAGAAGCCTTGCATCACGTGTCCCCCTCCGGTACACAACGAGGCAGCCTGTCGCATCTTTTCACCTGCCAGCGCGGACTCTCATTGGCGAGGTGTAACGTGTGGGAGGCTCACGCTACCCCCGCCATTTCCTGTCTCTGCTGTGCAGGCGTCCCCCAACCGACCTGTAGGAGTCGCTGTCCACAACGTCCAGATTACCACCCATCGACTTCCACCCGCTGACTCTGCCAATTGAGCCAGTATGACAGCCGGCCCAAGCCGGAGGGCAACGCCGACAGCCGGATTCAAACCCGGTGTCTCTTGTGTTGGTGACGAGCGCAATGTCCGCTGCGCCACCCAGCCGCCCTGTGCTATTGTTTTTATTTATTATTCTCGGGTTAGCTTATCTATTTTTTGTACTAATATGTTGTAAAGGCTGAGAGAGGGCCAGGGTGAAATGCATTTCATTGCATTGCTTCTACACTGTACCTTCTAATGTATATGACAAACAAAACTTGAACCTGACCACAACGGTTGGTATCATTATCACGGTCTCTAATGTGTTCCCTCCCGACATGTCTCTCCTCCAGGTGAGGGAAGTGTCCAATCGTGTCATGAAAGCGGCAGATGTGACGAGTGACGACCTCTACACCCACCTGGTGACCAACTTTGGCCAGTGGACAGACCATGACCTGACTTTCACCCCCCACTCCCCCGTCATCCGCTCGTTCAACAGTGGCATCGACTGTGACAAGAGCTGCGATCGCACAGAGCCTTGTTTCCCCATCCCGGTCAGTATCGCAGCAACACACGAGCAAATTAATATATACATGCATGTAATTGCTTACACACACACTCATGCATGCATGCTCGCTCGCATTGGACACTTGCATGCTTGCACACATGCACATGCGCACACACATACACATACACACGCACATTATTATTTATTTATGCCCAAATTAATTACAAAATGGGCAAGGGGCATAAACTGTGTAAATGAATGACCATTATGCACTCGACTGATATTCAGGTTGGCACATACAGCAACATCTGAAAGATCCACTGCAAGGATATGAAAAGCAACATCTCTTCCTCACAAGACTTGACACTTATAGCAGATCCAGAGCATTTACCTTGAGCTAACAATTGTTATTCCTGTCGCCCTGGAATAGATCCCCGAAAACGATCCACGCTTTGGCAAGAACTCGAGCGAGTGCATCCCTTTCTTCCGCTCCGCGCCGGCGTGCGGTTCGGGCAGGACGGGCTACGTCTTCGGGAGCAGTAATATGCGTCAGCAGATGAACTCCATCACGGCCTTCATTGACGTGGGCCAGTTGTACGGTGCGGAGGAGGTCAAAGCACGCGCGCTCCGTGACCTCGGCACCGACAAGGGCCTCATGAGGGTCAATACCCTGTACACGGACGCCGGTCGCGAGCTCCTGCCTTTCAGCAACATGGGCGCCAACATGTGTGCCACCCGGGCCCGCATCACGAACAACCGCACCGCAGAGGAGGTGCCTTGCTTCCTGGCTGGTGAGAAACAAACAAACGTATGAAACACATTGCAAATAGAACATGACGCCCATGTCTTGATGTGTGAGTGTCACCGCCTGACCCAGTGGTTCGCAAACCTTTTCAATCAGGCCCCACTTGGGTACTAGGAAATATCTTTTGAGCCCCACCTACAGTAACCTGGTCCCCACCTAGATGTAGGCTAGAATTACTTTTAGGCTACAAACATGCCATTTCCTCTACTACTAACAAGACGAGATTAACATAAGACACAATTATAGTTTTATATTTTATTTGAAAATGAACAAAAGCTTGGCAAATGATCCTGTGCCACTGTGAAATAATTTGGCCTAATTAAAAATGTAGTTGTAGGCCTACAGTAGGATAGGAGATTTCTTTTCATTCAAATAATAATTTGCCTAATAATTTGCCACAAAAGTGGCAAAACGTATTCAGGCTTCTGAATGCTCTGTATAAATAATAACACTGACTGTCAATGTTGTGGACATTGGTGTTTATCAGTTACATGTCATGTAGCTCTGCTCAGCGTCATTAGTGCACATACTTCACTCCAGTACTTATAGTACTGAATAAAAACTCACAAATGTACCTTTACCTACCAACATCCGTCTGGCCACACCCCCATCCGCCACCTATATAAGCAGGGGTGTGGCCATACACACCTCCTTCTTCGCTTTCACCACAAGAAAGTGCCTGTCTACCATCACTTTGACTATGTTTATTAGCTGAAAGTTGAGTAAAAGCGTTCACATTTTCAAAAGAAAAAAGCTAAGCTATAATGTTTACCTCGGGGGGTCGCGCTAGCAACGTCACCCTTCACCAGCGGTTCTCCGTTGCCGCCTCTGCCGTGCGTCTTGGGGCGGGTTTTACGCCGCTGTCGTGGACGTCATCCGCGCCCGGTAGACGTCCGGTGGGTAGCTTGCCTCTCCGAGGAGCTGGTGCGCCGTCTCCTGTGAGATGGCCTGGTTCCTGCTCTGGTTCCTCCGCCGCCGAGCGGTCGTCTGCCTTTGGGCGGCCGGCTCCTCTCGAGGCGGAGGATTTGAGACTCAAGCTTTTTGCGTCTGCTCGCTCCCGTCGTAGGATGGTAGCGTGCAGGCGCGAACGGCCTGGTTTCGGGGAGTTGCTGGAGCCGGATGAAGGTGCGTCTGCTTCTCCGTGGCTGATGGAAACGGAGGATTACATGGTAGAAGCAGATGTTCTTTTGTTCAACGGCTTCCGTTCAGGACGAAATGGCAGGGGGTGATATTTCTCCTTGGGGTCCCTCATATTCTGGTGTCTGGTTAGAACCTCCGACTCAGCGACGAGATGCCCTGCTATCAGCCACATCGGAGAGTGGCTCTGCAATGGGCAGTAGTCTGTCGCATGTGAGGGACGCGAGCTCAGTGGGGGGAGGTACGCATGTGCCTTGTTCCCCGGGCTCATGGCGGCAGTCGCAAACGGCGTGCCACTGCCTGCTCCTGTCCCTGATGATCTCATAGGTCACTTATGGCAACGTCGTCCTGTGAGGGAGACGGGTGTTGTCTGCCCATTTTTTCCCTCAATGGAGGCCTACGTCTGTCAGGGACGGGTGGTCTCCCACATCACGGGCCTCACCCCCGCCTACGTGCAAGTCACGAGGGTGGTGGGTCTGGTCGAGGGTATGAAGGAGGGGGTGCCTCGGCTTGATAGGCCGATGGTGTCTCTCCTTTGTCCTGAGGTGGTGTGGGAGCCTTTGCGGGAGACGGTTCCCCACGGGAAATAGGTGGCGGATGGGGGTGTGGCCAGACGGATGTTGGTAGGTACATTTGTGAGTTTTTATTCAGTGCACAAGTACTGGAGTGAAGTGTGTGCACTAATGACGCTGAGTAACTATACATAATCATACGTTTTGGTAGTAGGTTAACCCTTTCTCTGCCACGCTTATGTACATCCTTATACCATCCTCCGCCAGCTCTATTTGTCTATGGAGAAGTTCCCCTTCTTTGCAGGGCTATAACTTTTTTAATTGTATTGCTAAATTGACATTACTATGGCCCATTCAACGTCAATTATCTATCGTTTAGGATGTAGCAACGTTAAACTTTTTCATTCACATATTCATACTAAAATACGGTCTAAGTATAAATATGTGTTCGTTTTCTGCAGCATTCTGCAGAACGTGATTTATAGCCCTAAATGCATTATATTGATGATCAAATACAGTTTGATAGCGATCGGCGCCAGATAAAAAATTTCAAATGTACGTGCTTCTAGAAGTTACTACTTATCATCTGATGTTGACCGGATGGGGGGGGGGGGGGGGGGTCGTTTATAATTCCGTGGCCAACGTTAGATGATTCATGTAGTGTGGGTGATATGATCATCGGAGCAGTTTGTATCGAACACGGTAATAATAAACGCTGAAACTTACCCCAGTCTCCTCGGGCCATTGGGTGATGAGCGTGGAGCAAAAAGATTGCGTATATGGGATGTTGAAATATGCGATCCATTTCCAGGTTGTATAATAGTGTTTATCGAGTTATTGGCAACTGATCACTATCCATTGTGTCGAGTCCCGCGAGTGGCCGGACCGAATATGGATGAGCACCAGTTTCCGGTTTGCTGTTTGGGCGATCCGCCGATCAGCCACCAGATGGCGCTCTTGAACCGTTGGAGAGTTGAGAGGAGATCAACAGGGGATCTCAAGACTCCGCGGGTGAAATATGATTGCCATCACAGATTTTTGAAATATTGATCTCAGTGACGTGTTACGGCGTCATTGGCAGATTACGCATGGCGGAGAATGACGTGTTACGGCGTCCTTGGCGATTAAAGGGTTAATTAATAAAAAAAATCTTTTTTTTGCGCCCCACACAAAATGTTGGGGGTCGCACCCCACACTTTGGGAACCACTAGCCTAACCTATCCTCACATTGCCGCCTGTAAGAAACACGGCCTGTCCTCCCTGCCTCTCTCTCTCTCTCCATAGGTGATGAGCGGTGCAATGAGAACATTCAGCTGACCTCGATTCACACGCTGATGCTGCGTGAGCACAACCGCCTGGTGCGAGCCCTGGCCGAGCTCAACCCCATGTGGCGTGGAGATAGACTCTACCTGGAGACCCGGAAGATCATTGGTGCCTATCTCCAGGTGAGTGTCTACAACTGCCCTACACTGTAATCATAGTAAGCATGATAATCTTCACTACCCACCTCATACTATAGTCCAGGGGTTCCCAAACTTTTCAGGCCGGGACCCAGAAAATAAGGCGTCAGAGAGCCGCGGCCCAATGCACATCGTCAGGCTTTTTTTTTTATTTATTTTTTTGCCATGCGACCGATTTTTTAAGCCAAATATCACTTCAATCCTATTAAGTTAGTTATTCATTTATATGTGCTATTTATGAGAGGGCTAACTTGTTGCAAAATAATAATGATAATAATAATAGCCTCATTAAAATACTATTGTTGCTTCGGTTGTTTTCAGCATTTTATGTGCATAATCTGTTATTTAGTTTGAAATGTTCGTTGAAATAAGTAGATTTTTCGTTTTTATTTATTAAGTTAATATAAAACCATAGTCACATTTTAGAATAGAATTTTAGAATACAACTAGAAACACTGTCCTGGCCTGCTTCTAAGTTCAGTGACCTGACAAAAAAAAAAGAGATTTTATTTTTTTAATCATCTCGCAGCCCTCCCGTGGCTGCTCGCGGCCCACCTTTGGGTCGCGACCCCGACTTTGGGAACCATATACTCTGTATGATGGCATGTATAATAATGCTGTATATATTATACCATTTATATATATCTGTACATACCTGCATGTAATCCTTTTTACATGTAGATACTATACCTACATCTGTACATATCCCTTACCTACTCTTAATAGTTACGCTGCTGGCCAGTATGAATTACTACCATACTGTCTTTATACCTGTATCACTGTACATATTAATATTACAACTCTGTACATACATCTGATCACCAGTACATTGTATATTACTATTGCACTCTACCCATTTGCTCTCAGGTTTGGATGTCAAACCTCTTTTCGTTGTACTGTACTTTTGAATCTAATGTTACCTAAGCCAGGGGTTCCCAAACTTTTCAGGCCAGGACCCAGAAAATAAGGCGTCAGAGAGCCGCGGCCCAATGCACATCGTCAGGCTTTTTTTTTTATTTTATTTTTTGCCATGCGACCGATTTTTTAAGCCAAATATCACTTCAATCCTATTAAGTTAGTTCAAGTTAGTTATTCATTTATATGTGCTATTTATGAGAGGGCTAACTTGTTGCAAAATAATAATGATAATAATAATAGCCTCATTAAAATACTATTGTTGCTTCGGTTGTTTTCAGCATTTTATGTGCATAATCTGTTATTTAGTTTGAAATGTTCGTTGAAATAAGTAGATTTTTCGTTTTTGTTTATTTATTAAGTTAATATAAAACCATATAGTCACATTTTAGAATACAATATAATATAATTTTAGAATACAACTAGAAACACTGTCCTGGCCTGCTTCTAAGTTCAGTGGCCTGACAAAATTATTATTTTTTTTTTTGAAAATCGTCTCGCGGCCCATCTTTGGGTCGCGACCCCGACTTTGGGAACCACTGACCTAAGCGAATCTAGTGTGACGTCTCCGCACGCAAAAATTCAACCCGTTCCTCTACTTTCTCAGGTCGTCACTTTCAGGGACTACTTGCCCTACGTCTTTGGCCCCGACTTCATGGCCAGCGAGCTGTCCAACTACCCCGGCTACGACCAGGACGTGGACCCCAGCATCGCCAACGTGTTCGCCACGGCCGCCTACAGGTAGAGCCATATGGAATCCGCGATCACGGAATCGCGGACGGAATCGCGGAATTGAGCAATAAAAATGGAATCGACTATAAAAAAATAAATAAAAAAAATAATATATATTTTTACTTTTTTTTTTATGTTGTGGGACTTGTACATCACTTCAACTTTGTCAGTGCTGTAACGTTTAAACATTTTAAAATCTTAGACAAACGAAACACTTTGCTTTCATGAAATATTGTAAGCCTTCATTTGAGGCTTTATAAAAGCAGCACAATGAACACAAATCTGTCAGTGCCGAGTCCGACCTCATCTTAAATAACAAACAGCATTGCTTGTTGTAGTTAACAAAGAGAGGCAGAGTTGATTTTGCAAAAATATATATAATTATTATAATTTTTTTTAAATAATCAAAATTTATTTTTCATATTCGAATCCCATCGAACGAAGCTTCGAAGTATTTAAGACAGCCCTATTAAATGGACTGTTATATCTTATTAAATTGTGGAAATTTATTCATTCCCACTTATTAGACACTATTTCTGATGGTAAAATGAGCGTACTAAGCAAAATACAGAATTCTGAAATATTAAAACGGAATTTGGAAAAAAATTAAATGGAATTTGGAAAAAAATAAAACTGATTTCATATGGCTCTACCTACAGGTTCGCCCACCTGATGGTCCAGCCCTTCGTCTTCCGCCTGGACGAGCGGTACCACGAGCACCCCCGGTTCCCCAGCGCGCTGCTCCACACGGCCTTCTTCACACCCTGGAGAATCGTCTTCGAAGGTATAGTCACGCGTTTTCCACCGCATATACGCCGAATAGCTACCGTGCAATATGAGCGAAATCGTGCAATAATATAGTGCATCTATATGCTTAGTTTACTCTTATTTATTTTTATGTATACTTTTTAAAATTTGTCTCGTTGCTTGTTTTTATATCATCGTTTATTGTGTCTTGGCACCTAGGGTTTGCATTTTTATTTTGTTGTACCTGTACGATGACAAAAAAAGGATCATTCAATCAATTCTAGCCACCTGTCTGTACATAACTGCACACAATCCTTTTTACGTATCTGTAGATACTATATCTATATCTGTACATATCCCTTACCTACTCTTAAAATGGTAAATGGTGCATTTATATAGCGCTTTTACAATAGCGCTCTTCATGACACCCAGAGCGCTTCACAGAGTCCATTATTTGTTCATACACAGTCATACCGGTGGTGGTAAGCTACAATTGCAGCCAGAGCTGCCCTGAGGCACCACCAACATGCATACACATTCATACGAGGCAAGTAGGTTAAGTGTCTTGCCCAAGGACACAACGGCAATGGGATGGGCATGGGCTTGAGCGGGATTCGAACCACCGACCCTTCGATCATTGGACGACCCGCTCTACCCCTGAGCCAAAGCCGCCCCACTACTATGGAACGTATATGAAGTTGTTGGATCTAGATGCTGTGCACAGTGTTTACATGAAATGTATATGAAGTTGGCAGATCTAGATGCTGTGCACAGTGTTTACATGAAATGTATATGAAGTTGGCAGATCTAGATGCTGTGAACAGTGTTTATATGAAATGTATATGAAGTTGGCAGATCTAGATGCTGTGAACAGTGTTTATATGAAATGTATATGAAGTTGGCAGATCTAGATGCTGTGAACAGTGTTTATATGAAATGTATATGAAGTTGGCAGATCTAGATGCTGTGAACAGTGTTTATATGAAATGTATATGAAGTTGGCAGATCTAGATGCTGTGAACAGTGTTTATATGAAGTTGGCAGATCTAGATGCTGTGAACAGTGTTTATATGAAATGTATATGAAGTTGGCAGATCTAGATGCTGTGAACAGTGTTTATATGAAGTTGGCAGATCTAGATGCTGTGCAGTGTTTATATGAAGTTGGCAGATCTAGATGCTGTGCACTAGGCCTGTCCCCGACTAAGGATTTGTATAGTCTACTTTCATTGGCCAAAATCTGCTGATAGTCGACTGGATTAAAAAAATGTATCATTCCATTTGGGCTGTGGGGGGTGCTTAATGTCTGATTTGAACTTGAACTCAAATCAGACATGAAGCACCCCCCACAGCCCAAATGGAATGATCCAAAAAAAATTATCTAAATTATTACAGGATTTGTAATTAATTAATCGCATAACCATTTTATGCCTGATATTCTATAATCATATTTCAAATTGCATGTGTCCGGATGGCAGAATGCAGTACTGTATCTACAAAACCTTCCGTTTAATAATCTTCCATCTATTAATTAGCTTAGATTTTTCTGGTCAATTTGAGCATAGTGTTATTCACAGTCAAAGAAAAAAAAGTTTAAATGTCATTTTTCAGTCTCCAGCATTGTATTATAGTAATAGGAGTTAGTATCAATGTGTTTTAGTGTCCAAATACCATATTTGGCGGATTGCTCTGATTCAGCTCAGACCATTTCCTGCTCCAGTAAATTAGGCTATCCTGATTTGAAGGCCTGAGTGACGTCACTCAGGCTCTGGGTAGCGGACAGTGATGTGATTGGCTCTGTGGTTGTAGCTAATGCCCGCCCACAATCTACGGCACACCCCCTGAACGGGAGAGAAAAAAATAAAGGAAGAGGGAGGAAGGGAGGCCCCCCCCACAAACTGCAGTCGGCACACCCGAGAGGGAAAAAAAGAAAGGAAGAGGGAGAGGGGGGCCTTATCAATAACGGCCTGTCTGTTTTCTCTCTCTAACTCCCACCCCCCCCCCTCTCTCTCTCTATCTCTCTCCGTCTACCAGTCGCAGACTGTGTGGACTTCGACTGTCACTCAAAGTGCTTATGGGCGGAGCCAGGCCATAACAGCCTGAAATCTTGAGGCTGAAAAATGATGGTTTTGAGTACTTGATTAGAAATATAAAACAATGCATTTTTTTGAAAAGAAACGTACAGATGTCTTCGATAGACTCACAGGAATTGTGTAACGTTGCCCAAATAGTGCTAGGAATAGCAACGCATGTCCCCTTTAAATAAAAAAGGTGATATTCTCCTTCGAAATATTCTTTCAAGGGCATGCCTGGCATTACGAGGCCTGAGTATGCCAATAATTACCACTGCCATAATCACCTGTGATGCTGGCATGATGCCCCTTCATAGCACTTAGGGCTTTGCGCTTAGTTACCACCATGTCTGAAGATGGTAGTTGCGTCGCGTTAACTGCTCGGTGCAATTTGCGCCGGGCTTTGTGGATTGGGCGCGACTTTGGACGAGGCTCATTTGCATAGTAAGGGGACATGTTCTGACCATATTGCCTCATTTAAATACGTGCTAATTAATAATAATAATAACTTTATTTGTATAGCACTTCTCATACAGAGGTTGCAGTTCAAAGTGCTTCACAACAGTAAAAAATACAGGCATAAGCGGGCATAAAAAAGATAGACTGGTAGCAAGGTATGGTAAATCAGTGTTTCACATTAGGATCTAGCATCCCAATAGGCTCTCCGCTTACAGTTTTCAGTAACTCAAATAATAAAAATAGTTTAAAATGATTCTGTTTAAAAATAGTCAAAAAATTATAAAATAGAACGGACATAAAAAATACAGGCATGAGCGAGCATAGCAAGGTATGGTAAATCACAGTGTTTCACATTTGGATCTAGCAATAATCATTGAAATGCCTGAGCAAAGAGATGGGTTTTAAGCTGTCTTTTGAAGATGTCTAGCGAGTTTGCTTCCCTGATGTTTTTGGGGTAGTTTGTTCCACAGTTTTGGGGCATAGTTGATAAAGGCTGCATTACCGATCCTCTTTTGACTGTTTCTGGGAGTCTCTAGTAGTCCAGCAGCTGATGATCGCAGTGTTCTTGCTGGCGTGTAATTTATTAGTGTTGGTGATGTAGCTAGGTCCCTGTCCATTTTTTTAATTGCACCCGTTGCTCGTCCTGTGTTGCGTGTCGGGAAAAAGCCACGCAAACCCTTTGTGGATTCCTCCCACAGTGGCAGTGGTTACATGGCTAACGGACATGGTTTCTGGTGCTCCTCCACAGGTGGTCTGGACCCCATCCTGAGGGGGATGGTGGGTCGGAAGGCCAAGCTCAACACACAGAGCGAGATGATGAACGATGAGCTGAGGGACCGGCTGTTTGAGTTCTCCAGCAGACTGGCCTTGGACCTGGCCGCTCTCAACCTGCAGAGAGGCCGAGACCACGGACTCCCAGGTATGGCCTTCATTCCCTTCTGTAACTACGATCTAAGTCAGTGGTTCCCAAAGTCGGGGTCGCGACCCAAAGGTGGGCCGCGAGCAGCCACGGGAGGGCCGCGAGATGATTTCCAAAAAAAGATAAATCCAATTTTTTTTTTCTTGTCAGGCCACTGAACTTAGAAGCAGGCCAGGACAGTGTTTCTAGTTGTATTCTAAAATTCTATTCTAAAATGTGACTATATGGTTTTATATTAACTTAATAAATAAACAAAAACGAAAAATCTACTTATTTCAATGAACATTTCAAACTAAATAACAGATTATGCACATAAAACGCTGAAAACAACCGAAGCAACAATAGTATTTTAATGAGGCTATTATTATTATCATTATTTTGCAACAAGTTAGCCCTCTCATAAATAGCACATATAAATGAATAACTAACTTGAACTAACTTAATAGGATTGAAGTGATATTTGGCTTAAAAAATCGGTCGCCTGGCAAAAAAAAAGCCTGACGATGTGCATTGGGCCGCGGCTCTCTGACTCCTTATTTTCTGGGCCCCGGCCTGAAAAGTTTGGGAACCCCTGATCTAAGTTATTCCTTTATTCATCCCCTTGAGGGAAATTCAGGCATGGCAGCATGGGGGGGGGGGAGGTATGGGCATGGTAATGGTAGAAAGACATAAATATAGTCAATAAAATTATAGTACAGTAGAAAAAGTTTAAATAAGCAGTGTAAACGATACAATTTAACTCTGAATATACGCACGTGAGCAAGTAGGCCGTGTGATCGAGGTGCAAATGAGGGTCTGTATGCCTCATCGGTTATATTATGCGTTCAATAAATATGTTTGCAATAAACACTAGACTCTAAATATATACTATGAGTAAGTATACGTATACACGGGTGCAGTATACACATAAGGTACGTATGGAGTGATGTGTTGTAGTCTGTGCCATTTAGGTGGGAGTCAGACACACTCGGTCAGCCGCCATATTTGAGGAGAACCCATATTTCAAAGTACGAACTACCTTCACAAACGTAGAATAACTGTCTGACTCTCATCTGCTACCCGCTCCTCGTGTAGGCTACAACAAGTGGCGTGAGTTCTGTGGACTGTCACAACCCCAGTGCTTGGAGGAGCTGACTGAAGTTATGAACAACACTGAACTGGCCAGTAATCTGCTGGACCTCTACGGCACTCCCGACAACATTGATGTGTGGCTGGGCGGCGTGGCTGAGCCCTTCGTCGCTGGAGGCAGAGTGGGGCCATTGTTTGCCTGCCTCATTTCCACCCAGTTCAAGAACATCCGCCTGGGAGACAGGTAAGTGGAGAAAAGGCCAACTGGTGATGAGCAACCAAAAAAAAGTTACAAAAATGGATTAGGGACCGCACTCGAGGAAAGTCGTTGTTTTTTTATTTTATCTTAATATGCACAAGTTGTATAACGCACAAAACGTTTTCAGCCATCCGGCCTTCATCAGTGTGCAATGATAGTTGTGACAAACAAACCTTAACTAGGCTGTACTTGACAACATGCAGGTGGTAACAATCCGCAATCAGCAAATGGGCTAGGTTGACGTCATGATCAGTAATTAGCAGGGCTAGATTGATATCATCACAGTATCACATGAATGCATATAATGGCTATGTATGAAACGATACATATTACAATACAATATTTACAAATCTGTATGGAAGAAAAAAACAGTACATTGGGGGTATCGGGTTGTTAGACCGTTCATTAATCAGTGTACTAGTTTTTGTTTAGAGTAGATCGCTTTCACCTAAAGGAATGGAGCCAAATTGAACTCTTCATTCATCCCAGATGGATACATAGATTTGAGCCGATGAATCCATACACATTCCCGCTGTAAAAGAAGTTGTTCATGGTTACCACCCCTTCTATTAAGGCGAGACACTGCAGGTGAATAGTCAAATATACTTTTTTTGTTGATTTTGAGATTTTGTTATATTTTGCTTCCTAAACATGTCTTCTATGAAACTAGTGACAATAAAACGTCAATAACACACATTTAGTTGTTTATTTTACATAATTTTGCTTTATTGCATCCATAAATGTGCACATATTTAATGGGGAAGTGCCTCATTTGCATATATAAACATAAATTTCAGAAAACTTGCAATACATTTTTTCTTAGTTTATATGTACATAACAAATTGGGAAAGTTTCATAGTGATATCTATTCAAATCTTTTTTGCCTATTAGGGGGTACTACACTGTTTGTAGCGTGTGTGTAGTTCTGTTCAGTTCAATAACATCATTATTATTATTCAGTTATCAGGCATGTGTTTAGGTTGTCTATTACTAATGGTTTGATTAGGTATTGTGTTTGTAAATATCTGTTTAAAAAAAAAAATATGGCATTTTACAATACAGAACTTTGAAGGCATTTTCCCAAAAATGAGTTTTAAGAGTTTTCCCTCATACTCTGAGCCAGAAATCTCCACTTCAGTAGCACTCACATACACCAAACCTTCCAGTTCTATTCATATCTATGTTCTGAAGGTATTTACAGAAGGGTTTGTTGATATCTCATTCATACCATGATTTATATCACATTTTATTCCTAAAAACATGGCGAAATATGGAATTTTACCATAAAAATTTACTGAATGGAGTGTTTTCTGATTTATGGAGTGATAAAAAGAGATATCCAAAATCCCCTCTGTAATAACCTTTGGCTCTAATATGTCAACAAAATGAAACTATAATTTTGAAAATGGCTTTATCCAATGTTCAGATTTCTGTCCTGGAATTATATGCAAATTAGTGCATATTTAAGTAGATCATGCCTCATTTGCATATTTAAACATACAATTTCAGAAAACTTGTAATACAAAAAAGTCTTGTCTTAATATAAGTAATCAACTGGGGAAGTTTCATTGTGATATCTATTAGTAAAAAAATTTACCCTATTCACCTGCAGTGTCTCCCCTTAAGAAAAACCATCTCTAGACCTATGCACTTGAGGTCATTGATTTTATGATCCATTTCGTTAAAATGTCGTGCCACAGGGGAATTAATGTCGGCCCGCTTTATATTGCTTCTGTGTTCGTTCAATCTTATTTTTTATTTGCGGGATGTCTGTCCGATATAGTATTTTTGACATGGGCAGAATAATAAATATATTATGCGTGTGGAATTACATGTTATTAGCGATATGATCTTGTAATTCTTCCCGGTGTGGGAGTCGTGAAATGTTTGTTTTGATCATGTGGCTGCAAGATGTGCATGCTCTACATGGGAAGCTTCCATAAATAAAAGCCTCTGGCCTTGAATAAGAGTCCGCTCTAACTAGGCGGTCCTTCAGGTTGGTAGCCCTTTTATGCGTGGAAGGTGTTGGAAGCGGTCATTTAAGGTTCTATCTGATGATAGAATGTGCCAGTGTTTCATGACTGTGGACTTAATAACGGAACTAAATGGATCATAAGTAAGGACATAATTAATGGTGCCTGATGTTCTGTTTCTTTCTTACGGAATAGTTATTTTCTTCCAATTTGATTTACAGTGGCCATGGCGGAGTTAAGACACTGCTTTGGGTAGTAGCCCTTTTCATCAAATCTTCTCAACATCCTTTCACTTTGGGAGTGGAACTCCTCCTGAGAGCTACATATATGCTTGAGTCTGTATAATTGACTTACAGGCAGGCTTTTCTTTAAAGGCACCGGGGTGGTGACTAGAAAACGGTAGGAGATTGTTTTTATCCATTGGTTTTCTGTAGATGGTTGTGGCGATTAGGTTATTAACTTTAGTTAGTTTTACATCTAGGAAGTTAATGTATTCTCGGCTATTTTCCATGCTGAAAGTGATGGATTCTACACAAGAGTTTAAATAGGACAAGAATGATGACAGTTCTACCTCGTTCCCTAACCAGACCATGAAAATATCATCGATAAATCGAACAAAGTATTTGATATGGGGTCTATATAACGTATTGTTGTAAATGAAGGCCATCTTCAAACGTTCCCATAAATAAACACGCATAAGCGGATGGGGATCCCATAGCAGACCCATATTCCTGTTGGTAATAGGTATTTTCAAACAGAAATAAATTTCTATTCAGTGTAAATCTCATCAGTTCCATGATAAATTCATGTGGAGGTGTTTGGTCTGGGTGTTTACCTAGGAAATGGTTCAAAGCTTCTAGACCAAAGGTATGGTTAATGTTGGAATATAACGAAGTAACGTCTAGGGTTACGAGAATATCACTGTCACCAATATTTGAATATCACTGTCACCAATATTTTTGACTAAATCTAGTTCAGATAGAAAGTCAGAGTTATCTTTTATATACGAGGGAAGTTTCCAAACTAGTGGTTGGATGTGATAGTCTACAAACCTAGAGGCATTCTCTGTGAGGGAGCCTCTCCCTGAGATTATTGGTCGGAGTGGAGGGTCATTTGGACATTTGTGCACCTTGGCTAAACCATAGATGACAGGTGTGATAGGGAACTCATCCAGTGACTAATTTATTTTCTTCAGCTCTTTTGATTATCTGTTTCAATTCTAGGTTGTAGTTATTCCTGGCATTCAGTAAAGTTCTCTTATAATATTTGGTGTCAGTCAACATCTCTTTGATTTTTTTCACTGTATCTAGATGTATCCATTATAGAGATTCCACCGCCTTTGTCACAAGCCTTAACACTTTCAGTGCCGGGCCGTGTTTTCCTGTTTACCCCGTTGAATGCCACCATCCACGGCCAATGTTAACGTTAATATCGCCTAATCTATGTTTTAAATTATATTTAAATTATGGCTGTGTCTAATCTGCCCGTCGCTTATCAAAGACTCATTTTCCAGTCAACATTGGCAAGGCAGATTGTATTTTTATCGCTTCATTTCCGTTTGATAGCATTTTGAAAATCACCCGTTTTCCGGGGAAAAACAACCCATGCCTATGATAATCTCCTTTTACTGGAATATTCCAGAATGTTGTCATTTGTCTGCCTATTTATGAATCGTTTTCAAATAAACGCTAGATGATCGATAGTATGTGTGCGCTCGTGCCGTGCGCTGATAATCGCTGCACTTATTTCCTCATGGCTTTTACAGTCAAAACAGCCATATCACATAAACGGCTTATATATCAGTGAAAACGAGTGATTATCCTAACACTGATAACATAGATTCCTTACCTGAGGTCAGATGGTATCCAAATGGTTTATTCCAATTTCCGATCGCCATTAGAAAAAATCGATAAATGTATTGATCCATCGTGTGTACAATATAACGAATGATCCGCGCGGCTCAGAGGCTCCAGAATGAACTCTGGTAGACCCCGGCTGCATCAGTGAGAAGTAAAATGTGGAGTCAGAAATCCGTTCTCCCACACTTTCATTGAGTCCATTCCAAAAGGGTGATTTACCATCTGGGAGACGATAGGGGGCGCTTTTTCACATCTGAGCGCCGGCGGTCCCTGGATCTCCAACGGTAGGCTTACGTGATGCAATATGATTTCAGATCGCTAATAAAAAAAAATAGAAAAGCTGTGAGTGGCACTCAAAGTGTTAATGGTGATATTGCCTTTTTTTCGGTTTGAGATACGTTTTTTCTTTTGCTATTAATCAGTTGTTCTCTTTCCACAAACTGATTCTCAACTTCATCCTCTACCAGTCTGCAAAAGGCATTAATAGAGTGATTGTTGACCATAGGGTTGAAAGTGCGTCTGAACACTTTAACACTGGGATCTGTTAACTGGAGAGTCTGGACTGGTCAGATGAACTCAATGGTACACTGGTTGAAGAAACATGGCTTGGAACGACATGGCCCCCCTAAGAACCATCAGAGTAAAAAAATCGCGCTGAGCCGTGGATGCACTCCGAAATACTGGCCGCTATGAAAACCAGAGACAAAAAATGCTAAAATTCAGTCAACGCTTACCAAAAGCACGAGCAGTGAACTCCAAGCCCATGTGACTGAACGCAAACTGGAAAGAAACAGACTAAGAAATGATTTAAACTCCATGATCAAAACTGCAAAAAAGAATTTCATCAATGACAACTGAGGAACAAAAACAAACCATGTGAACTTTGGAAAGTACTCAATAATCAACTAGGCTGCAGTAAAAAACTTAAAACCAGATTCTCAAACATAAACATAAAGACGGACAACACGCTCATCACAGACGAGCTGGATGTAGCCAATTACTTAAAAATTTTCTTCACAAACATAGCCACAACACTGGTAAACAAACTACCCTCCCACTCAGAGCATTATGGGGTAGAACACATAGTAGCTTACTACAAAAACCTAGGGGTCCGCAAGGACGACTTCAAGCTGGAAATGGTAACAACAGATGAGGTACTCAAAAAACTGAGCGCCCTCCAACCTAACAAGGCCACTGGCCATGACAACATCCCCTCCAAATTCCTCAGACTCAGCAGCCGCCATCACCCCAGTCATCACACGCATAATAAACCTCTCCATAAAACAGGGACACGTCCCCAAGGACTTCAAAATTGCGAGGGTGACCCCTCTGCACAAAAAGGGCAGCAAGTTAGACCCAGGAAACTACCGCCCTGTTTCTATTCTTACCTCCAAAGTCATGGAAACATTTGTCTACGAACAGGTCGAAAAGTACCTAGCGGAAAAAAATCTAATCTACGAATTCCAATCTGGCTTCAGAACATCCCACTCCACTGACTCATGGCTTCTCTATTTGAACGACCACATCAAACAAGAGGTGGATGCGGGCAAATACTGCGGCATGGTCATGCTGGACCTACAAAAGGCCTTCGACACTGTCAATCACTCCATTCTGATTGAGCTAAAAGCAATTGGTTTTGACCGGATCTCCTCTCTGGTAAACAAGAATACCCTGAAGACTCTGGCAGGAGCACTCATTCAAGGGTACTACGACTATGCTTGCACCTCAAAGGCGCTAAAAACAAAATTACAAACATCTCAAAACAAACTGGTCAGACTACTGCTTGACCTTACTCCTAGAACCCACCTCACCCCTGCCCACTTTTGATAACTTAGGATGGCTTAGAGTAGACGACAGAGTACAGCAACTTGCAATGGGCCTGGTCTACAAGATGCACTACACGACCAAGGTACCCATGTACATGTCAAAATACTTCCCAAAGGTCAGCCACGATCACAACACCAGAGGGAGCTCCACAAATCATGTTAAACCCAGATTCGGCTCAAACAAGGGACTAAACACGTTTCACAATTATGCCACATCAATGTGGAACGCCCTACCCAAAGCTGTAAAGGAATGTGAATCACTACCCACTTTCAAAACCACTCAAAGAACACCTACGGGAGACTGCAATTCGAAACTGGCCCCTGTAAATGTCATAACCCAACCCCCTCCAATGTACAGTAAATGACCCGGCGGGTCACGTGGGGGTCGCGGCCAATCAGAGGAACCAGGAAACCGAATTCCGTTGCGGAAAGGATACACGCGACCAGTCGCTGGGTGGATGGGTTTTCGTGGGGCGGGGGTGCAGTCGTTCTTGTAGTCGGTGGTATCCCTTCTGAATTTGGAGAGTTTCAGCTCCAGTATACTGTATATAGTTTATATTTGGTTATCTGGGCCCTGATGTCTTGGACAAGGGCTTCGTAGTCGGTGTTGCAGGCGGCCTTAGTTTCCTCAAGCTGCTGTTCAATTGAGGATTTTACTGCGGGTAGCTCATCTTTGGTGTGTCTGATGATGAGCAACATCAAGTCTTTTGAGCAGTGGTTGAGTATCTCACCATTTTTGGCAATTCTTGATTCTCTCTCCCGATGGTCGGTTCCAGATCTACCCTCAGGCCTCTGAGCGAATACTACCGGGCCGGTAAGATCCCCAATGTCTTTGTGTGAGACTCGAGTCGAGCTTCTTTCTTGTGGGTGTGGAGAAGGTTGAACTTCATCTCGTTGGTGTTCAAACCCACTGGTTGAGTTTCACTAGTCATGTTGTCACCGGGGACGAGGATATTGTCAATGTCCCCCGGGGCGAAATTAAAGGATTTCGCTTTTGGCCAAAAAAAAGGCAATAATTCCAACTCTATAGTCTGAGCCTTTTAGTTCACCAATCAGTCTACAATAGGGGTGTAACGGTACACTAAAACAAATGATCGGTACGTACCTCGGTTTTGAAGTCAAGGTTCGGTAAGGGTTTTCGGTACAGTAGGGGAAAGTTTGGCTTTCCATGTTCCACTCAGGGGTGATGTAGTGTGCAGTAACTAATTGTACTTGTAGGGCTGTCGACGAATATTCTATATTGAAATTAATAATAGACTTGTAAAGAAAATAATAATATTAGATTGTGAAAGAAACAGCCGGTCGTTAGTGGTTAACATACCGTTGTATTCGTTCGGTACGGTACACAGCCGTTCCGGTACGGTACACACTGAAACGGTTCGGTACGGATATGTGTACCTTTACACCCCTAGTCTACAATGATCCTAGAAGCTGTTGTAGAGCGGTTGACACACTTGTTCAGAGCGCAGTGGTCCAGACGAACCACGGAGGAACCTGTGATGAGATCACTGACTGGCATGTATTATAGATGCCCATAGATATGCCTACTGATGGTTTTACACAAGATGAGTGTGAAGACATCCCTGCTTTTGACCTCAGTCCATCTACAGAGTGCAAAGTAGCAGTATAACAAGTGAATATGTGGAGTATACAGTATATGATGAAGCTACGGACTAAGTATACTAAGCTACTGTATGTACAGTATTATATACAGTGGTACAAGTATGAATACACTATGATAATAAACCATACTAGCCAGTGGTTTAACTAATATGAGTAGGTAATGGGTATGGATGCAGATATAGATTAATGTATATAGAATGTGTACAGTTCATATATGCCCACTTGCCACACTTGTACCCTCACTGCGCGAGGGTTTCGAACAAACGTTAGGGGTTGAAAGCTTGGAGTTGCTAATAAACATTTTAAATATTTTTTATAAACTGGTCAACACTGCTCAAAACGGCTTTAGCTGCCTGATGCCGGAAATGAAGCCGTTTTGAGCAGTGTTGACCAGTTTATAAAAATGATTTAAAATGTTTATTAGCAACGCCAAGCTAACGTTTGTCTGTTCGAAACCCTCGTGCAACTGTGAGTACCTTTTGAAATTTCTCTGATACTTTTATAACGAACGGTTCGGTTAGAACCAGTCATTCAGGGTAAATCTAGGTTGGTTTGCCATTGAGGAGCAAGGGACTGTGGATCCACTCGGCCAAACCTTGTTGGCGTGCATCACAGTCACGAAAGGGGCTACACTGCGCTGGTATTTGAACATGTTCTCCCTGTCAGGCTGTGGTGGGAGAACGACGGAGTCTTCACTGATGACCAGAGAGAGTCCCTGAGGACTACCTCCCTGGCCCGCATCATCTGTGACAACACCGGGATCACGGAGGTGCCAGGGAGACCCTTCCAGTACCGTCCCAGACGTACTTTCGCAAAGTGCAAAGACATCCCTGCTTTCGACCTCAGTCCGTGGAAGGACAATGGTGAGTGGATGTCTTTAAACCCTTTATGAATTATGTCACTAAAGACGGTCAACACCCCCCCCCCCCCCAGATACTGATCTCTCACTGTCATTTCCTATTGAACAAGATGAAGACGACGATGGAGAGGACGGAACAACTTCCGTAACGTCATCTACAACATCCAGTCGGGGGTGTTCACCCGTGACCAGCCGGGGGTCTACGAGTTCGAGTTCTCCTGCTCCATCTACCAGAACAACGGCAACATAGACCTGCGGCAACAATGGGAAGCTGGCGCTGCACTCCTTCACCTCGCGGCAGAACGGCTACGTCGCGGCCAGCGGGGGGCGCTCTCATCCAGCTCAACAAGGACGACAAGGTCTGGCTGGTGGCTAACTTCGGCGGTAACGGCTTGACCAATGACTGCGATCTGCTTTTCACAGTCTAGGAGCCACGCCGCGGGGGCGTCAGCCGTACGCCACTTGCAAGCCGAACGCAAGATGAATTATGAACTATGTAACATTTGAACAAACGCCTCTCGTTGTTTGACTTGAGCCGATGTTGTGTCAAAGTAACATGGGCTGCTTTCTCAGTTCTTTATGCACTGATTACTTGCACTGGAGGGGCTCGATTTCATTTGGCCCTTTCATTTGGTACCTTGTCTTCAATGTCTTTGCTTTGTGACACTTGTGGACTATGTGAAGGAATTTAAGTTATAAGGTTACCTCTGAATAAATTATAAACTGAGTTAAGAGAAGCTGTGGGGTGTGTGTCTTAACCTTTGGAGAATGTAGAACTTATGAATAAAAAGTATTCATGCGCATCCTTTGTCGTTTTTAAATGTTAAGTTCTAATAATTAGCAGATTTATGGGGGGGGGGGGTTGTTGTGTAAAACTTCACATGGAGGCATTTTCGAACCCTCTACCTCTACTCTGTTATATTTGCATTACAATAAATATAGTTACATTTGCACCACAGATGTACTGTTATTTGCAGTCAGCAATTACAGATAATTTTAACACACAGCAGGCTACACTGTAGATACAAAAGGGGCCATGTTTGCTGTCTCCTGGTGTGAACTTTAATAGCTTAATGATCACAGTCTGACATCAATTTGGCAGAGCTCTCTGTTGAGCACAATATGGCTAACAAATATAGTTTACATAGTATGCTATTTAACTATGTAACTCTTGGCCGAAGAATGTGTGCAAATTAATGACACTGTGTCAGGATTTAGGAAGGTCACCTGTGGAGTACCCCAGGGATCGGTGATAGGTCCAAAAGTTACCTTTTATATTTTATATTAATGATATTTGCAATGTTACTGAACTGTTAATGTTTTATTTTTGCAGACTATACAAATTGATATTGCTCAGGAAGTAATTGCTCAGGAAGTAATTTAAACAGAACTTCTGTTTGATAGTGAAAGATACAGCAAGCCTATTTACATTGTAATCCTATCTGTGGCCCTGTGTCAAGGTCAACTTTATTTATATAGCACATTTAAAATCAACCGAAGTTGTACCAAGTGCTGTACAATAAAAAAACAGAAATATTAAAAGAAATACAGTATACACAGTCATAAAAACTACAATACAATTTTAAAAAACAATCACGACACGACCAGGGATGTGTGGCTTACTGTACCGAGCCTCAGAACTCCAATAAAAACGGGTGAGTCTTTAGCTGTGTCTTCAGACTCTGTAGGCTCTGGGCAGCAGACCTCATGTGCAGTGGAAGACTGTTCCATAATTTAGGGGGCAGCCACCGCAAAAGCTCGATCACCTTAGTCTTTAGCCCAGACCTCGGGACACCTAAGAGTAGTTTATTCGCTGACCTCAGTGCTCTAGCAGGTGTCCATTAAAGATGTTATTTATAATGTCAAAAACATTCCATAATCAACTCTACTCACATTAACTTGACTTATGTGAACAGGGCACCAAATGCATCATCTGTAAGAGCCATGTGTGTCATATTTTATTTCTGCTGTCTTGTAAACCTCCCACCACTTGCCACAGTCATGGGGTCACAGGTCATGGGTCATGGGGTCAATATAATCAGGGTTTTTGTTTGACTCTAGGTGTTGCTAGTTGGAGGAAGCATACACGTTTTTGACCGTGTCGGGTTATTTGATTTGAAGTAAATTCATGTTGCATTGTTTGTCTATTATTGGGATATAGACCATCACAGAGGTAGGGCATGATGGGCAGACAGACCCTCATCTGCACCTGTGATCACACTGCCTACTTGCTCAGATGCATATAATCAGTTAATTATATTGTTTACACTGCCTATTTTTACTTCTCTACTGTACTATAATTGTATTGCCTGTATTTATTTCTTCCATTACCCTGCCCATACCTGTACCTCCCCTCCCCCATGCTGCTATGATGCCTGAATTTCCCCCAAGGGGATCAATAAAGGAATATCTTATCTTTGTTTGTTTGTTTATTGGAAACAAAACAAACTGAGCAATAAATCGCCTTTTATTAATGCAACATTGTATCAATGGGTCAGAAGAACACTGGTATCCATTCAGCAACCATTGTGGCTGTTGATTGGCTGCCGCTACATCATCCACCCACGCAAATCTCAAGCACGTTCTACTTCTCTCCCAGTCATCGACAAGGCCAGGAACATTACACCCCTGTGACCAGTAGATGGCGTGAGCAGCATGATTCATCTAGCTGTGGGTAGAATTCATCACACAGACCGGCTTCCTTGCAGCTAAGTTTAAGTTTATTTATTTTTTTACCCAGGGACAGAGCATATTAATCAACATCTTCCGTTTCCACATCAATGTAAATGTGCCAGAATTAGCTAATGAGCTAGTTTTCATCTGTAGTCCATGCCTAGCATAGTTCTCACTTAGGTGTGAACTAAGATATTGTTTGGGTAAACCAAAAGGATTCTTCCACACTACCTATTATATATTATATTATATTATTATGTCTATACTACCATGCACTCAAGACTGTAGCACTCAAGTTCGACAGTTTGATGAACAATCTTACTTACCCTTAGCTGAGTTCCTTCCCTTCCTGCTGACTTGTAGTACACAACTTGTAAGTCGCGTTGGTTTAAAAGAGTCAGCTAAATTACTAAATGTAAAATGCTAATTTCATTTCCAACGGATCTTCCAAGTTGCAAGTTTAAGTGTGAGTTTTCTCTCTCCATTTTAATGAGTCTAAAAGCCCTTTGTGACATTGACATTCAGTAGTAGGAATTTCTAAAAACTAATATAAATTCTAAACATGAGCTAAATATATCGCTTTCTTATGCAACGTCTGTTCATAGGACCATTTAGAACTTGTGTAATGAAATAGTTGTCATTTGTGATTATTTGTCATTTGAAAGGACATAAATCATGGGTGAGTAAACACTTATAAAGAAGAGTTTATTCAAAAAGGAACATTCTCAAGTAAGAACGATTTCAATAGTTTTATTTCACTCCAAAAATAATTCTACTCCATAAAAGTATACCATTTTCAAAGTTCTGACATCTCGATCTCTTTCTGATTAACCGGTGGTTTTAGAGTATAATGTTTGTAGAAAAAAACAGTTTGACAGTTAGAATATGGAAGTTACATGGAAGTTAACATGAACAGCCCAAATTTTATCTCGTGTAAAATGTATGAAAAATAACAAGTCAAGTTATACAGATAACGCATTAATAACCAAAAAGTATGACATGGAAGACTAATGTGATTGGGGTCGTTGGTTTAAAAATCAACTCATTTGATACAATCTTGTATTTCACATTATTTATGCCGCGCTAAAAAAGGTGATTGTAGAAGCATTTCAGAAACAGTGCTTATATTCACTGAAATTAATTTAAAACAAAAACAGCATTTGATTGTGCATGTTTTTCCTCAATAAGTGGCGTATAACATCTTGTGATTACGCATGACTGAGATGAATTCAATTCACAGGTTACGAGTCAGATATTCAATAACCATGCCCCCCCGAATTGACTGACATAAATGTAAGTCACTTATGTATTGCAATGAGTTGGGGAAAAGCATTGATCATTTAACTTTCAACCATCCGAGTTGATTCAACTGCCTGATGAATCGTCACCGTTTGGAGAGTGTGGGTCATCGGGGGTTAAGTGATATCGCTGAAGGTTAAGCGGTTGTGAGCAGACGACGCCCGTCCTCGTTTGAGCACCAACTACACAGCAGTAGGAAGGAATGCAAGACACAACTCAACATTGCCTCGTCTCACAGTGATCATTTGTTGATTTGGATAAAAAATACATACTAAAATTACAACTTCATTATAAAAGTTAGCAAAAAAAATTTGCTCATTGACAAACTGCAAAATCATCTCGTTTAACGGCGTCGAAGTAAATCCACTTCATGATCACATTTTTTTTAAACCGCAACACTGTACATCACCAGTATCGCATTGAACACGAAACAAAATACAATAAAAAAGAACAAAAAAGAACAAAAAAAAATCTCTTAAGTGTTAAGAGTGTGAACAGAACTCGTAAAAGTGATGGACAAGTGAACGGAACTCGTAAAAGTGATGGACAAGTGAACGGAACTCGTAAAAGTGATGGACAAGTGAACAGAACTCGTAAAAGTGATAGACTGAACGGAACTCGTAAAAGTGATAGACAAGTGAACGGAACTCGTAAAAGTGATGGACAAGTGAACGGAACTCGTAAAAGTGATAGACAAGTGAACGGAACTCGTAAAAGTGATAGACAAGTGAACGGAACTCGTAAAAGTGATAGACAAGTGAACGGAACTCGTAAAAGTGATAGACAAGTGAACGGAACTCGTAAAAGTGATAGACACTGTGCCCCTTCAGTAAATTGAATCAGTGTGTGATCAGTACAAATGCTTTCAATGTTTTAATGCCTGGCGCCTACATAGAAGAGGTAGAGCTACATACAGTACACAGGTCCGGTACATTTAGACTCCCCTAAGATATGTATACAGGTCGGGTACATTTAGACTCCCCGAAGTCGGGGAACCCTAACTGGAGTCTTTATAAAGCCTGGGAGAGATAAACCATAGTAAGAGAAGAGCCTTCACACACGCTGGGACATCAAGCCATGATTAAGGTTCGAACAGCAAAATATTTGCTTAGACTTAATAAATATTATAATACATATCCTATAGGTAAGGAAAGGAGGGGGGGGGGGTTTAACACTCGATGTGTTTTGATAAAAAGAGAAACAAAAACGTTTACAAAGTTTGCTCTGGTCTCAACGGGGATCGGCCCCCCTCTACCTTCACAGCCTGAGACAACGTTGGAAGTGTCTTCTGAAATCTACATATTAGGAATCTACGGCTTTACTCGGACGCTTAATTAATATTGCCCCGTGAAAGAAGAGATCAGTGTTCAATGTTGCATATAGTCGACCGCGGGGAGTCCTTTTTTGTTCGCCATGTGACTCGAGTAGATAATCAATTATCAAAGCCGCACCCCCCTCGCTTGTGCTTTTGCGCAATGTAGTACCTCCCGTTGCGTTCCGATTTTTTTTAAAAGAACAAAAAGATTCCGGCGGGTTTTAATTAGAAAGCCTCGACTTCAGAGGGACACCAACCGACTGCTGCAAAATAAAAAAAAATAGTACTATAATAATACAAAATATAGGTTGATTTTGAGTACGCTGTGTTTTGCCGCGTCGAGGGACGCCGTCGCTGGACAGGGTTGTTCACAAGGAGGTCTCCGAGCCGGGTCCCTGGGGCGTCCAGAAGAGGGCGCTGTCCTCCGGGTCCAGGTCGATCCGAATCTGAGGCACTGCTTTTTTTAAGGGGCTGATAGAGAAGAAGAAGAAGAAGAAGAAGAAGAAGAAGAAGAAGAAGAAGAAGAAGAAGAAGAAGAAGAAGAAGAAGAAGAAGAAGAAGAAGAAGAAGAAGAAGAAGAAGAAGAAGAAGAAGAAGAAGAAGAAGAAGAAGAAGAAGAAGAAGAAGAAGAGAAAAACCTCAGTATCGTCGAAGACTAGCATGAAACGTTAGCATCAAACAGTATGTAGTCAAAAGATATAAATATAGGCAATAAAATTACATCTGAATATACAAATTTGAAAGAAACAGTGTAAACAAAAGGTGTAAATTAGGGTCTGTATGCCCTCATCTATGCAACGTGTCATATATTTGCAAAGATATTAGTTTAGAATATCCTTAATGTGCGAGTGTCGCCTTGGTGTCGTCGTTGCACAGAGGCATGAAATCCCCCCCCGGCGTTATTTCTGAACGTGCCACTTTCAGACCCAATGGAGATGATAGAGCCAATTTGCTGGTTTAGTGCCATATTTCATTTGTTTGTTTGCATTTCTGTATTTGTATTAGTGCTGTCAGGCGATTAAAAATGTTTATCTATGTCGTACCATTCTATGCATTATGCCTATGAAGTTGGGTTTGTGGTAGCAGTTCCCTTTACTGACCAGTAGGTGGCTCTACCTGTAGTAGAGCATTAATGGCTTACCTGTCTACTTAATGTGTATGGGACTGATGACATTCAGGTGTGTTTGTTACCGGCAAGAACACACCGTTTTGACCGTCACATCGTGTCGTTTGTTATGCTCGTCAGGGTAGTACCGTTTGCTTTAGATCTTTCATGCAATTGTGCATTGGGCAATTTTGTGGTGTAAATAAATACACTTGTTGAGTATTATTGCAAACAGACCTTGTGGAAATTCTATCATTGATCTGACGACTTGTCAAGTACGTGCTAGCCGGTTTCAGCCTCCTCATGGCCTGTAGGTTTTGTTTTTTTAGTCCCAAGTTAATTCAAGCCATTACAGGAGTTAGCTTGCGTACGTCCCATAGGTCTGACGTAATGGAGTTAGCTTGCGTACGTCCCATAGGTCTGACGTAAAGAGTTCGCTTGCGTACGTCCCATAGGTCTGACGTAAAGAGTTAGCTTGCCTACGTCCCATAGGTCTGACGTAAAGAGTTTGCTTGCGTACGTCCCATAGGTCTGACGTAAAGAGTTAGCTTGCGTACGTCCCATAGGTCTGACGTAAAGAGTTAGCTTGCGTACGTCCCATAGGTCTGACGTAAAGAGTTAGCTTGCGTACGTCCCATAGGTCTGACGTAAAGAGTTAGCTTGCGTACGTCCCATAGGTCCGACGTAAAGAGTTAGCTTGCGTACGTCCCATAGGTCTGACGCAAAGAGTTAGCTTGCGTACGTCCCATAGCTCTGATGTAATGGAGTTAGCTTGCGTACGTCCCATAGGTCTGACGCAAAGAGTTAGCTTGCATACGTCCCATAGCTCTGATCTGTAATGGAGAGTTAGCTTGCGTACGTCCCATAGGTCTGACGTAAAGAGTTAGCTCTGACGTACAGTTAGCTTGCGTACGTCCCATAGGTCCGACGTAATGGAGTTAGCTTGCGTACGTCCCATAGGTCTGACGTAATAGTTAGCTTGCGTACGTCCCATAGGTCTGACGTAAAGAGTTAGCTTGCGTACGGCCCATAGGTCTGACGTAATGGAGAGTTAGCTTGCGTACGTCCCATAGGTCTGATGGAATGGAGTTAGCTTGCGTACGTCCCATAGGTCTGACGTAAAGAGTTAGCTTGCGTACGTCCCATAGGTCTGACGTAATGGAGAGTTAGCTTGCATACGTCCCATAGGTCTGACGTAATGGAGTTAGCTTGCGTACGTCCCATAGGTCTGACGTGCCGCGCTACATTGCAAACGTAATATGTAGTGTGTATGTGTTCCACAGTACATCATTAATTTCTAGGGATGTTCGCTATTGGCTTTTTTACCGATATTGTCCAACTCTTAATTCCCGATACCGATATCAACCGATATATGCGGGTGCCCCCCCCCCCCCCCCCCCCCCCAAGCGGAATAATTTCAGGTAATTAATATTACATATCTCTTGTTGTGGAATTAACACAACATTATGCATACTTTTGACAATAAATTAAATAAGAATTTGTTCTTACTTGCTTGCCTGGGTAAATAAAGGTTATAAATGTAAAAAAAAAAAAAAAAAAAAAAAAAATCTTGAAAACCGATCATTTCATTTTAATCGGACATCCCTATTAATTTCCTCTGAGGTTAAGGCGAGACGCAGAGCGGTGCGACGTACCCTTCCATGGACGGTGACTGATAGTAGTGCTCAGCATGGTGAATGTGGGGCAGCGACGGTCGTCTGGGATTGATCTCCTGAGGGGAGAAGAACATACAGCGTCAGAATATATACACTTCATTCCATTCCTTTCGCACTTGGACATCTCCAGAGGAAGTGGGGAGCACTGCAAAGGTGGAATTTCTCCATAGCAGTTTTAGAATGATAGCCGATTGCCCAAGTCAGGAAGTCTTTTTTTAATACATTTTTTTATGCATTTACTTTTTTTTTTCTTTTTTTTTTTCTTTTTTCTCCCATCCCAATGTTAGTCGTTATGCCAATTCCCAATCCCCTTCCTGGTCGCTGCGCACTTACCCCCCACAGTTGGTCTGGGAGAGTGGAGGCTATCACGTGCTTCCTCCGACACACGTCTAGCCAATCAACCGCTTCTTTTCACCTGGCAGCGCGGACTCTCACTGAGAGGGTGTAACGTGTGGAAGGATCACACTACCCCCCTTAGATCCTTTCCTCGCTGAGCAGGCGCACCGACCAAACTGTAGGAGTCGCTGTTTACAACGACCAGGACCCACCCACCAGCTTTCCCACCCCTAACACTGCCAATTGTGTTAGTATGAACGACCAGCCAAGCTGGTAGCAACGCCGAGAGCTGGGCTCGAACCCAGCGTCTCCTGCGTTGGTGGCGAGTGCCTTGTCCACTACACCACCTAGCCGCCCTATGCATTTACTTTTATATATAAAATAGAATTGAGAAAGAAAAAAAGAAAAAACTGAAGGAACAGATACAAGTTGTAGTTGTAGCAGAAGGGATCTGGTTATAAGCAGAGAAAGGCATATAATCTAATCAAAAGTTAAAGCTGCTTTATTCTACATGCAAAGAGAAAGAGATGGGGGAGGGGGGGATAGGTGTTGGATATGAAAAGCAGTTTTAAAGACTCACTCCACCCTGGAAAAACTAAAACAAAATACAAAAACAAAACATGCAGATGCCGATTTCTTGGTCAAAACCCAGTATATACCCCGTGTTACCGAATGCAATAAAAGACTGAAGTGAGTCTAGAAAGAGTTAGTATTTGGAAGCCAGACGCTCCCGGCGACGTGGAAACCCCGTCTCGTTACTCACTATCAGAAGACTTATCCCCCAACATGGGCTCCTGTTCCATCTTATCCATAGAGATCTTTATACTGGGGACATTGTCAGTGTATGGATATTCAGACTGTGGGAGAGAAGGGAGACAACATATTCAGACTGTGGGAGAAGGGAGACAACATATTCAGACTGTGGGAGAAGGGAGACAACATATTCAGACTGTGGGAGAAGGGAGACAACATATTCAGACTGTGGGAGAAGGGAGACAACATTCACACGAAGGATGTTTAAAGGAAAGAATGGAATGGAAGCCATCAGAGCAGGATATGTTTTAAAATCCAAGAGTCCTGCATACAGTCTTCACTTACACAGGGTTCCCACAGACATTGCTCAATGAAATTCAAGGACTTTTCCAAGCACTATTTTTAGCACTATTATAAAAATTCTGATCCAATATCTATGGCTTAAAACCAATTTCTGACAATTAGTTACACTTTAGATCAAATAAATTACATTTCTTGATTCAGAACAATTTTATCATGGATGAAAAAACGTTCAATGCGAATGGTTGATTTGAATTTCAAGGCCTTGAAAAAAATGGGCTGTTTTCAAGGAATTCCAGGCCTTGACTTTTAACAAAAAAAAATTTATCAAGCACTTCAAGGACCTTGTGCAAACCCTGCATGAAGGATGTTTAAAGGAAATGGTTTACTGGTGGAATGGAAGCCATCACAGCAGGATGCGTCTATTCTTTCCCCAATACATTTCCAGTTCCGCGTGCGCGTTCGGCGATCTGATTGGCCACGGACGTTTCTGGTGCGATCTGATTGGCCACTGACGTTTCTGGTCATGTGACATGTGCGCCCAATCGTGTGACGAGCTGTGTCTTTGCCCATTTCCGGGTCTAACAGCCTGCAAACTACCTAACGCCTAGTTTCATCACTGGTTAAGGCGACTCTTTCGAAGTTGGTTAAGGTTAGAGTTTGGAATCAGGGCTGGTGTTCTATCGCCCTGCTCTAAGACAAACTCTAACCTTAACCAGCTTCGAAAGAGTGCCTAAGCTTAACCGGCGAAAGAACTTGCCGTCACACGATTGGGCGCACATGTCACATGACCAGAAACGTCAGTGGCCAATCAGAGCGCAGAAGGCGAACGCGGAACTGGAAATGTATTGGGGAAAGAATTCAGGCCAGCAGGATATGTTTTAAAATCTACAAAAAGTCCTGCATACCGTCTTCACTTACAATCAGTGTGCTTAGGTTCATTCGACCTTCATCAGGTATCTAGAAGGACTTTATATATACAGAGGCTGTAGAGTAGAAGGTTGAATGACTGAAACATACAGTACTACCTAAGATGAGATAAGACGTAAATGGTGCATTTATATAGCGCTTTTAAATTTTTGTTCCTCGCATTCACCCATTCACTCACCGATGGCGGAGGCGACCGTGCAAGGTGCCGACCTGCTCATCGGGAGCAGTTAGGGGCTACCGGAGTCTCATGGCCGGTACAGAGAGACTCAAAAGGAGCTTCTATCCTCAGGCCATCAGGATGCTCAATGACTCTATGCAACACTAACACATACATTCTACATTCATTGCACACACATCCACATGCACACACTCACTTTAAACATTCACCTTTACACTTTAAACACTACACCATATTTTATCTATTTATTAATAAAATATTTAGCATATTGTTTGCATTTTGTACTTTAGTTTTGTATATTGTATACTTTGTGCTTCATACTGTAAAACAAGTTTAAAAAAAGAATAATCTTAGGGGGCTCATACAGAACCAATCATTTCACTGTAATGTACCTGTACCTTTAACACTTTCTGTGCCGGAAACGTAGATCTCCGTTTCGTTATTTCTTTTATTCGCTAGTGCCTTTCATAACCCATCGAGGCACCTTGTGCATGTGGTCCTGAATGTGTCTGAGATCGCAGACGGTCAATACCGCCGCCTAACGCCTTGCGGCCGCTATTGCACTCCGTTTGAAACGATGTAGTTTGTTTTCTCGCCCAAGCTGCGGCGTGGGGGCGGGTTCTAAACACTCCGGGAAGACAAGCGGTCACCACGGTTGCCTCGACGAGTTCATCCGCCCGCCCGTTCATGTGCAATGCTGGATAACGTCGGACAAACGATCGCGATGAATATTTGGAATGGCGATCAGATCATTGGATTATTCTTCTTGCAGTACATCAGAGACAAGGTAAGGACTCTATATTACCAATCTTGCGTTGATCCGATATTTTTTTGCCCGCGATCGAAGCGTGTCTGTGTGGTATGTGCGTGTGCCGTGTCCCGTTGGTCACATCACGGCACGGATGGGCGCCCCGCTCCAAACCACCTTTCATGCGTGCATGATGAAAGATAATACCGATAATCTAGCGTTGATTTCAGATTGATTGTTGATCCAAGCGAGGAATGGCAACGTGTTTATTGAATTACACAAAAACGCCGTTTTCGTGTCTTTTCCTGGGATTATTCAGAATCACTCAAACTATACTCATATTCACCACGGTATAAAACGTAAATGTATAGATGAAAAAAGTATCTGTTTTTTGCACGTTGACCGGAAGAAACCCACTGACAATCGACGGTGTTATTAGATCCATAGCTATAATATAAAATATAGGTTTAGCTCTACAAACAAGGTGAGCGCTTACATGGGGTCAATGGGTGGCAAGGCCTATGCACCTCCCAGAAGGGGCGTGGCACCCAATGTGTTAATATGTGACAAATAAAACAAAACCTGGACGGTGCCTCGAACTTGTAGCAGTCAGATTGATTAATCGAGTCGCTTTGGGCATTATTATTATCAGGCAGTGTTGAGTGCTCTCCTTCAAAATGTGTAACTGTGCGCTGAAAGATATTCCTTTATTGATCCCCTTGGGGGAAATGTGGGCGTCATAGCAGCATGGGGGAGGGGGGAGGGGGGGTACACGTACCGTATGGGCAGGGTAATAGTAGAAAGTAGGGCTGTCCCCGACTAAGGATTTGGATGGTCGACTATGATTGGCCAAAATTTGCCGTTAGTCGACTATTGGTCGACAAAAAAAATAAATAAGTTTAATATTTTTAATATTAATTTTTTTTTTTTTTTTTTATCATTCCATTTGGGCTGTGGGGTGCTTAATGTCTGAAGGAGTCGACTGAAGGCTCCTTGTCCTCTGCAAAAGCATGCAATTGGTCCACTGATGGATACATCTTGATATTTGTCTAGTGTGTGTTCATTAGACGGGTGAAATCCTCTTTCAGTGCCTCTGTGCCTGTTTTCGTAGGCAGTTGGCCTCTGGTATGCGTGCCATTAGCGTTAGCCACGCTTCTAGGCCTCTTTTCTTTTGGAAAGAATGATAAAAAAATATATAAAAAAAAATGCATTTACCGATTAGTCGACTAATAGGGTCAGCCCTAGTAGAAAGACATAAATGTAGGCAATAAAATTTGATCTGGATATAAAAATAGGAGAAAAATAAACAGTGAAAACAAAGGTGCAGATGAGGGGTCTAATAACGCTGTTTGTAAGTTAAGACAGTATGCGGGGATTCTACTGCGGTGGGACTGAATACATGAAAACACAAATGACAAAATAGACGACTGCAAAGACTAATCGCTTCTGCCGAAAGCTATGGCATAGGGCCCGTGTCACAGAGACCCCAGACGTGACGAGTGGAGCGTAGTCTACTCACAAACTCTATTTCACTGTCGATGCTTCCTTTCTTTTTGTTCTTCTTCTTCTTCTCGTCCTCCTTCTTCTTCTTGTCCTTCTCCGGGATGACGTCGTCGAGGTAGCTGAGGTCGTGCTGGGAGAACAGGTAGTCCATGGCCTTACGCACGGCCACCAGCGCCAGGATCTGGAGACACCGTTCAGTTACGTTATTATGATCAGGGTCGGGTACCTTTCACATGTGAACCGATTACCGGTACCTGTGAATCGATACCGGTACCCAACGGTACTTTTTTTTTTTTGTACTTTAGTCTCTAAAAAGTTGTAAAAAAAATATCCAAACTTCAAATAATTTGTTATCTTTATTATTTCTTTTTAACAATTTGTTAATATATACTGTATATAATATATAATATTATAAGAATTTGTTCTTACTTGCCTGGGTAAATAGAGGTTAACCCTTTCACTGCCACACAACAGCAGGTTAACCCTTTCACTGCGACAATACACAGAAGGTTAACCCTTTCACTGCCACACAACAGCCGGTTAACCCTTTCACCGACCGTCGGTAGTGTGATAGTAAAGAAGGGTTAACCTTCTGTAGTGTGGCAGTGAAAGGGTTAAATAAATGAAGAAAAAAAAAAAAAAAAAAAAATTTCTTTTTTGATAAAACCGATACCGATCATTTCCGATATTACATTTGAATGCCAATATCGGCCGATAATATGGAACATCCCCTACTTATTACTATGAGTATTATTTGAGCCACGGAACCCGGCGTGTCGGTCTGTCTCACCATGACGGGGAAGACGATGGCGGCCACGGTGGACTTGAGGATCCAGAGCATGGCGAGGCAGACGGCCTGGATGAAGGTGAACAGGTGGATGCGTCTCTGGGGCACGTGCCGCAGGTAGATCAGGTCCGGCTGGTGCTTGGCCGGCATCAGGAGCAGCTGCAGGCGGTCCATGAACTGCAGGAGGAGGAGGACATGGAGAAGACATAGATTCGATTTAGGGCTGACCCCTATTAGTCGACTAATCGGTCGAAAGGAGCCGTAGTCGACTAACCAACCTCTTAATCGAATAGTAAAAAAAAAAAAAAAAAATTATTGAATTTTTTTATCATTCTTTTCCAAAAGAAAAGAGGCCTAGAAGCGTGGCTAACGCTAATGGCAGGCATACCAGAGGCTAACTGCCTACGAAAACAGGCACAGAGGCACTGAAATAGGATTTCACCCGTCTAATGAACACACTAGACTAGACAAATATCAAGATGTATCCATCAGTGGACCAATTGCATGCTTTTGCAGAGGACAAGAAGCCTTCAGTCGACTCCTTCAGACATTAAGCACCCCCCCACAGCCCAAATGGAATGATAAAAAAAAATTATAATAATATTATATATATATTTTTTTTTTTGTCGACTAATAGTCGACTAACGGCAATTTTGGCCAATCATAGTCGACCATCCAAATCCTTAGTCGGGGACATCCCTAATTAGATTCATGCTTTACTTTACCTCTACCAAAACAAATGCTCTGAAAAAGACGGTAATGTATAGAGCAGTTGCTTATTGGAATAGTATACAGAGAAATATAACTATGGTAAGGAACACATTTATGTTTAAAAAAAAATTAAGTAAAAAATTGGGCTCACGAATAAAGAGATACATTTTGGTCATGACCTTATTGTGGAAATTAGTATGGAAATATAAAGGTGATCGGTGACTTGAGAATAGTTATGCTATATTATGAGTTCAAATCATTTAAACGATTTGTATCCGTTTTGTTCTTATGGACTGATTATGGAATATGTATTTATGGTTGGAGAATTGTGATATCCGACTTATGAATATTGAGTGAGCTTTGATTCACTTGTTTTGTTTGTGTTTCTTGTGGAGTACTTCAATGTTTGTGGTTTATATTTTTATTTTACTTTTTTTTGCGTTTGTATTTTTAATGTTTGGACCCCAGGAAGAGTAGTCTCACTTTGGTGTGTAGTAGACTAATGGGATCCACAATAAAACACTAACACAATAACACACAGAGTCACGTCAGGACAGAGAGGTGGAGACAGAGAGGACGGAGAGATGGAGGACAGAGAGATGGAGACAGAGAGGACAGAGAGATGGAGACAGAGAGGACAGAGAGATGGAGACAGAGATGACAGAGAGATGGAGACAGAGAGGACAGAGAGATGGAGACAGAGAGGACAGAGAGATGGAGACAGAGAGGACAGAGAGATGGAGACAGAGAGGACAGAGAGATGGAGACAGAGAGGACAGAGAGATGGAGACAGAGAGGACAGAGAGATGGAGACAGAGAGATGGAGACAGAGAGGACAGAGAGATGGAGACAGAGAGATGGAGACAGAGAGATGGAGACAGAGAGGATGGAGAGATGGAGACAGAGAGATGGAGACAGAGAGGATGGAGAGATGGAGACAGAGAGATGGAGACAGAGAGGATGGAGAGATGGAGACAGAGAGATGGAGACAGAAGATGGAGACAGAGAGGACAGAGAGATGGAGACAGAGAGGACGGAGAGATGGAGACAGAGGATGGAGAGATGGAGACAGAGAGATGGAGACAGAAGATGGAGACAGAGAGGACAGAGAGATGGAGACAGAGAGGACGGAGAGATGGAGACAGAGAGGACAGAGAGATGGAGACAGAGAGGACAGAGAGATGGAGACAGAGAGGACGGAGAGATGGAGACAGAGAGGACAGAGAGATGGAGACAGAGAGGACAGAGAGATGGAGACAGAGAGGACAGAGAGATGGAGACAGAGAGGACAGAGAGATGGAGACAGAGAGAGGGAGACAGAGAGATGGAGACAGAGAGATGGAGACAGAGAGATGGACAGAGAGATGGAGACAGAGAGATGGACAGAGAGATGGAGACAGAGAGATGGACAGAGAGGTGGAGACAGAGAGGACAGAGAGATGGAGACAGAGAGGACAGAGAGATGGAGACAGAGAGGACAGAGAGATGGAGACAGAGAGGACAGAAAGCTGGAGACAGAGAGGACAGAGAGATGGAGACAGAGAGGACAGAAAGCTGGAGACAGAGAGGACAGATGTCCCCGGTAGGGACTGGAGACAGATCTAACTGTACAGGTGAGGACGCTGCACACACGCTGGATGCTGTATGTGGAACTGTATGTTTCACACATGTTTTAAATAAATAAATACAAATAATAATCATATATTTATCTATATCACACATCATCTAAATCTTTTCATGGCTACAATTAGCTTGTAATGGTCTTTTGTAGAGACATCCTCATACTGTAAGTACGTAGTGTTGGACAGACTCACCTGGACACCTTTGAGAGACGCCACGCCCATGTAGAGGAACACACCATAGAGCAACAGGGCATGGGAATAAACTGAGAGAGAGAGAGAGAGAGAGAGAGAGAGAAGAGAGAGAGAGAGAGAGAGAGAGAGCGAGAGCGAGAGCGAGAGAGAGAGAGAGAGGGAGAGGGAGAGGGAGGGAGAGGGAGAGAGAGAGGGAGAGAGAGAGAGAGAGAGAGAGATAGGGAGAGAGAGAGAGAGAGAGAGAGAGAGAGAGAGAGATAGAGGGGGGGGAGAGAGAGAGAGAGAGAGAGAGAGAGAGAGAGAGAGAGGGAGAGGGAGAGGGAAGAGGGAGAGAGTGAGAGAGTGAGAGAGAGAGAGAGAGAGAGAGAGGGGGGGGGGGGGGGAGAGAGAGAGAGAGAGGGAGGGTGAGAGAGGAGAGAGAGAGAGAGAGAGCGAGAGAGAGAGAGAGAGAGAGAGAGAGGGGAGAGAGCGAGAGCGAGAGCGAGAGAGAGAGAGAGGGAGAGAGAGAGCAAGAGAGAGAGCGAGAGAGAGAGAGAGAGAGAGAGAGGTGTTATCAGAGCCGACCACACAACAATACTATAAGCCCAATGACACTTTTCACAATGTATTATATTTATAGTATAACATGAGCATGAGAGAGCCAACAATGAATATACACCATCTAACTAACCTTTAAGTAAGAACTGGAAATCTCTTCAAAAGGTAACCAGAATGTTTATAAATAGCACTGGTGCTTGATTTAAATAGCATGTAACCTGCAGGAGCAGCTTATCTAGTACTACTGGGAACCCCCCCCCCCCACACACACACACACACCACACACACACACACACACACACACACACACCATGCAAAACACTAGAACTGTCAGAGAAAACCTTTGAAGCGATATAGGTATAATTTCATGCTTGTTTTGTGATGGAAAATAAGGATTACAGAGTCATTATTTTAAAGTAGTGATAGTAATGTCCAAAAGGGGATATCTAATGGACACTGCCCTGCCGAAGCTAACGACACAAACAGTGAAACTGAGAAAAATGGCTTTAAAGTTATTTCACTATGCAGTGATTTAGTAGTTACTGTTTAGTAGTTACTGAAAATTCTGTATACCCCTTTTCTCTCTTAAAAACAGAAGCAAGATTGAACTCTGAACGTCCTCACAAGATAAAACAGACGTCGAGAAGTTCAATTTCACGTATAATAATAACTCAATTTTGAAAAGCTTCTGTGCAGGGCAGTAGTACACATGGAATTTTAAAAACGTCAATATTCAAACTGTCCACAAGGGGGAGCACCAGCGCTAACAATCTGACGCCGGGGTCGTTATTAACCTTCACATGACGGAGCAGCTTTTAATTAACGAGGGAACAGAAACCAGAGGAGGCCACCGACCGAGTTGCAACGCGAGCTTAAGCCCCTCCGGGCGGTGAACACGCTCGTTTCACATGGCATTACTTCCAAATTACAGGACTAGTAGGAGAGTTATTATTATGAATTTGTGGTCAGGGACGGGGGCTTCTCCTAAAAGGGGAGGACAGTAATCCTAATGATGTTCCGTGGAAGAATTACGGGCGGCTATTTGAAGAGGCTCTTACCTTGAGGATAGGAGACATGAAGACCGAGAGTCCAGTGAGCAGGAACACACAGATACCGGTGACTCTCTGCTCTCTGGGGAGGACACACAAAAAGATTTATGTTTATCGTACCGATAACGTTTCTTTTAATGGAAAATCAACTAAATGAAGCAATAATAATAGTAATAATAAACTTTATTTATATAGCACCTTTCGTACAAGAATTGCAGCCCAAAGTGCTTCACACAGCAGTAATGTAGACAAATAGACATATATAGACATAGATTTGGCATAAATATAGACGGGCATAAAATGAGAATTGACTACATAAAAGCAATGCATAAAGTGCAGACATACAACGAGCAGTGCTCATTTAAGCAGTGCAACAAAAATAGCTCTCGTTTACAGTGCAATAATCATAAAAATTGCATAAAATTGTAAATGATGCATTTTATATAACAGCTTTTATCCAAAGCGCATTACAATTTTGTTCCTCATATTCACCCACTCACTCACACATTCACACACCGACGGCGGTGCCGACCTGCTCATCGGGAGCAATTAGGGGGTTAAGTGCCTGCTCAAGGACACTTCGACACGCTGCCCCGGGTGGAGCGGGAATCGAACCGGGAATCAAACCGGGAACCTTCCGATCACCAGACGACTGCTCTACCTCCTGAGCCTTAGTGCAATAAAATAGCTCTCATCTACAGTACAATAATCTCAGTGTGGATGCAATTATTTTTTTTACTCATAATCAGTACTGTATATTTGTAGATCTGGTATGTCATAAATGTATAGATGTAAACAGTACTGTCTATCTGTATGTCATAAATGTATAGATGTAAGCAGTACTGTCTATCTGTATGTCATGTATGTCACGATGAATTGAAAATGGGGGACCCTGATGTAAACAAGACGAAAGTCTTTCTCTGGTCTGCATGCCCTTAACAATTGAGTGTATTGAGCCGTACTGTACTGTACCCATTCTGCAATCTGTTAATACAGTTTTCAATCAATCAATCAGTAGTCTACAGTAAGTAGCAGAGTGTATTAAAAAGTAAACAGAAGGTGTGTCGAGGCAGAAAGGACAGCCCAAAGCCGTGTTGGATGGAGAAAAGTCGTAGATGGCCTATGCTCCATTGGGAGCGATGGGCCTAAGTAAGTAAGTGTCGAGTCCACCGTGTATAGGTGCTGAAGCAGCCGTTCACACATCAACCCGGCTGAGGTTCGGACACGCCGGTGTTCTGGACGGACACGCGGTGGGACCCGCTCCTCACCTGACGCCCAGGAACTTGGGCTGCTCCCCGGGGGCGGAGGTCTCCGTCTCATCTTCAGGGAGTCGATGTGGGCGATGGAGATGACCGTGGCGGCCACGTACCAGGGCAGGCCCATGAAGGAGCAGAGAATGATCAGCACGGCCACCCAGAACAGGTCCAGGTGGTACCCTGCCCCTTTCTGCGAGGAGACGGGAGAGAGAGAGAGAGAGAGAGAGAGGAGAGAGAGAGAGAGAGAGAGAGAGAGAGAGAGAGAGAGAGAGAGAGAGAGAGAGAGAGAGAGAGAGAGAGAGAGAGAGAGAGAGAGAGAGAGAGAGAGAGAGCGGCGGAGTCAACCAGTGGAGCGGAGGAGGCGGGTTCATTAGATTACATTGAGAGTATACGCAGGGCCGGTCCTGTTACATTCTGGTGCCCTAGGAGAGATTTCAGATTTTTACGCCTTTTGATCGACAATACAATATAAATTAAAAACCAATCTGGACATTTAATAATAATACAACTTTATTTGTATAGCACCTTTCATACAGAAACTGCATCTCAAAAAATAAATAGCACAAAGTGCAGACATATAAAATCACAGTTTTTTCACATTAGGATCTAACATCCCAACAGGCCACCTTGTTTATGGTTTGATTCAGTTTTAAAAATAGACAATAATAAAAAGAGTAAGATAAAATAGACATAGTAAAATAGTGCAGTGCAATAAAGTAGTAGAATAGAATAGACATGAAAGGAGCACATAAAGTGCAGACATATAAATCAGTGCCATTTTTTTTACAGTGCAATAAAATAGTTCTGGATTACTGTTCAACAGTTTAAAGTCGTCTTTACCTTCCTGTTTGATATCCACAGTTTAAAACCTGACAGTCTTCCCTCCTGTTTGATACCCACTTTGACCCTTCGAACCTCCCACCCAGGGCAAACCTCCCACCCAGGGCAAACCTCCCACTCAGGGCGCAGTTCTAGGCCTGGGTCCTACACAGTTTTAAAGCCTGACAGTTTTTCTTGCTCGATACCCACACAGTTTAACCCTTTCACTGCCGTACTACCAAATGGTTAACCCTTTCACTGCAAGAATACACAGAAGGTTAACCCTTTCACTGCCACACGACAGCCGGTTAACCCTTTCACTGCCACACGACAGAAGGTTAACCCTTTCACTGCCACACTACATAAGGTTACGCGTCTGTAGTTTGGCAGTGAAAGGGTTAATACATTTGGAGAGACCTGCAGAACCGTTTTGATCAAAGAAGCCCAATATCCTTCTACTATTGCAAGCCTTTTAATTAGCTTTTGCTGTGCTATAAAATATAAGGCTGCATTTCTTCCCGACTGTCTGACATGGCTGTAGAGATGAGACTAGTGAGCCCAATATCCTTCAGATATTATGTATTATTATTATTATAGATATTTTGAGGTGAGAGGTTTTCAGTTACAGCAGTGTGTCAATGCACACTTAAGTTACTGACATTCTGAGCCGTGTTTATACTGTAGCTACGTTACCCAAGTATTTCAGTTACAGCAGGGGTGCGTTGCTCATGGGACGGGGGTTGCATGCCGTGCAACCGGCTCTGTGAGCAGAAGCATGCGCGTGCACACAGGAATGCGCTGCACTGGCCTGATGCGCCAACTCGCTAAGTACCCACCTGGCTACTTTGCATAACAATAGCGCAGGTCGTCAGGTGTGTTCAAATACGTTCTCGAATACATTCTCACAAAACTTGTGAATGAAATGTGTTACATTCCATTCGTAGAGGCAATTAGGCACTGTCTTTAGAGGGTGATAGTGTATGCGAGGGGACATTTATGCGCACGCGCCCGGGAGTGTCCTTAAAACACTGCAACCAGCTTTGAAATCAGTGTCAATGCACGCTAAGTATTTAAGTTACTGACATTCTGAGCCGTGTTTATACTGTAGCTAGCTACGTTAGCCAAGTATTTAAGTTACTGACATTCTGAGCCGTGTTTATACTGTAGCTAGCTACGTTAGCCAAGTATTTCAGTTACTGACATTCTGAGCAGTGTTTAGCTCTTGGCTATTTGGTGATCTGGAGGAGAGAGAGAGAAGCCGCCTCTCGCTCCCCTTGGAACTTCAATCGTCTTCAAGCTCTGCGTCTGTGACACGGCGTGTCCTTGTGCTCCAATCAAATGGGGCAAATTATCACCCATTTCCTGGTCAGGCAGCACGTAAGGGTTGATATCTATGGATTCCTCAAGGTCCACAGTCTCAGTTGATCTTCACTCACGCTTTAGAATTGAGCCACAACAACTGGGCGGCTAAGTGGCGCAGTGGGCAAGGCGCTCGCCACTAACACAGGATATGCCGGGTTCGAGCCCAGCTCTCGCCGTTGCTTCCGGCTTGGCTGGTCGTTCATACTAATACAATTGGCAAGTATTAGGGGGTGGGAAAGCCGGTGGGTGGGGATCGGACGTTGTGGACAGCGACTCCTACAGGTCGGTTGGTGCGCCTGTACAGCAGAATCAGGAAGTAACGGGGGCACCGTGAGCCTCCCACACGTTACTCCTCGCCGCTGAGAGATCGCGCTGTGCAGGTGAAAAGATGCGACGGCTGCCTCCTCGTGTACCGGAGGGGACACGTGATGCAAGGCTTCTGTCCTCACTGCAACCGACCAGTGGGAGGCATGGTCTAGCAACGTTCGAGACAGGGGAGGGAAGAATTGGATAATATGAAAATTGGGATGGGAGAAAAATAGAAAAATGGGGAGAAGTGGTAGATTAAAAAAAAAAATTTAGCCACAACAACAGTCTCTGAAAGACAGTAATGTTGGTTGCATCACCTGTGTAACAGCTACACGCTTATAGGGTTATAATGTGGAGTAGGATGTATTTCCCGGTAGGGTAGCAAAGACCGGCTGGTGTCTCTAGGTTACTCAGGGTCTTTAGTTTCAGATGATATCTACATATTCACTGTAGCACCAACGTAGAGACCGCAAAAGACTCCGAAAGATGATAATGTCAGCAGATCGTTATTTCCCCTCTAATTCATTCAGCCGGTTTTCTAGGCTTACATTTTAAGAAGACCCCCCCCCCCCCCCCCCCCTTCCCAGTAAGCTAGCTAGCTTCGACAGGGTCTCTAGTTTCAGATGATATCTACATATTGACCGTAGCACTAAAGTAGAGACAGAAAGAGACTCAGAAAAATTATAATGTCAGCAGGTTTGTTTTCTCGTCTTTCCCCTCTAATTCTTTCAGCCGCTTTCCGAGGCTTACTTTTAATTATTATTATTACTCTTTCCCAGGGAGCCAGTGATATGAGGCTGGTATCGATAGATTCCTCACGGTCCCTCGTTTCAGATCATGTCTGTATTTTCACTGTAGCCTTAGATTCTACAACACTAGAGCCTTCGAAAGACTACGACTTCAACAGTTGTTGTTGTTTTTTGCCTGGCAGCTGGCACCCCCTAGTGGATGACGTCCTAGGCGATGGCCTATAATGGCCTATGCCTAGGGCCGGCCATGAGTATACAGGTCAAGTGTGCATCAAGAGTTGTTTACTGAGCATACATACAGGTACTGGATATCAGGCAGATAAAATAGACTTATCTATATGGATCTATATCTGATCAAACAAATATTTAAAAGTGTATTAAGAGTAGGGAGGTCAATCGGTCTGCCATAATGTAATCAAATAGGATCTCTGCCCACAATGCTATTCAAAACGCAGTTTCGTCTCCTTCCGTTGTCGGGTCACTTCCCTCACAAAAAGCCAAAGTCCCAGACGATACTTTCAATTGGTAGAACAAACAACCACTCACACGATGGCGTTTGTCGGTTGATGATTTGTTGGAGAAAAATGCCTGTCAAAATGGCGTCAGCGATTTACATTCAAATGGCTATTACTACCCTTCAACAGGAGCCAACAATGAGGTTTTTGCCTCCAAATGTTGCCCCAAGTCTCAACTACAACCGTGTGAAATCTGATTATTCTTTCCGTTTGGGACTTTTGAGTTTTTAACCAAAAGGCGAAGGGTGTGCTGTCACCTATTAATAATGCAATGCAGCATGAGCATTCTGCTGCCATTTACAATCCTCTTGGAGCTCAAAAGGCAGTTTTCCATTATCAATTATGATGGATTATAGCCGGTCAAGGGATAGGTACAGGAAGTAGTGGTAACAAAATTATTATTTATTTATTTCACCACTAAAAACGAAAGTGTTGATTTGTTTTCTATGTTAATAATTAATAATAATTACTTAGTGCATTTATATAGCACTTTTCTAGACACTCAAAGCGCTTTACAATGTAGGGTGGAAATTGCCTCCTTCACCACCACTGGTAGCACCCAACCTTGGGCTACGCCGGCTCAATGGCTGCCATACACACTGGCACCTGACCAGGCACACAGCACACTACACAATGGCTGAACGGCTCAGGAGACAGGGATTGATATCAGCCAATTAAGGGGGGGAGGAATGATTAGGTGGCCTTGATGTCAGAGACCTGATTGGTAATTTGGCCAGGAACGTCGGGGAACCCCCGCCTACTCTTTGCGATAGACCCCCTGGGTTCTTTAACGACCGAATTCAGTCAGGACCTCGGTTTAGCGTCTCATCCGAAGGTCGGCACTCATAGCTGTACGCCGGTGTCCCTATCACCGTAACAGGGGCATTGTTACCGACAAGTCCAGAGGACAGAGTGCCCCCTGCTGGACAACAACACCACCACCACTTTCCGACAGCAGCCTTGACCGGGGGCTCGAACCGGTGATCTTCCGATCGTGAGGCCGGCGCTCTACTCATGTAGCCAGTAGCCACGCTGCCACGCTCTTGTAGACCACCTCACAGGCCTCTTTGCCCCCCTCCCGTCGGGCAGACGACGCTACCTCTCTATCACACGCTCGACCTCTCGGTTTACTAAGAGTCTCTTCCCCAGCGCTGTGCGCAGCCTGAATAACTCCAAAGGTTAGATTTGTATATTATCCTATTTTGTTTTGGTGTGTTATTACTAGTCAGGTTGTGGAAGTGCTGTTTCTGTGTGTCTGTGCATCACGCACTTTGATTATATGCACTTTTACTGTAAATTGTGCCTCTATGCATTATGCACTTTACTATGATAATGCACTTTAGGGGATGTTGATATCAACTTTAGCATTTGTCCTTTTATACGGTCTGTTTAAAAAAATAAAAAATGCTGTACTGTTTCTACTCTGCTCCTGTATTGGATTAGTTGTAGACACACAGTGTGTTTGCTCTGTACCTGTATTCCAATGTGCATTCGTCCATACATGGCAAATAATAAAATCTCTGACTCTGAGAGGTGGAATGTGCTATTTAAATAAACATTGGCTCTACCGTCTGTGTGAAACATGGCGTGTGAAACAAGCCTGTGACCCCCGACCGACCTTCAGTTTGTGCTCCTTCCTGTTGACGATGACGGCGGTGATCTGCTGGTCCATGAAGATGAGGATGGTGACGAGGAGGGCGGGCAGCGAGGCGGCCAGGTACACCCACCAGGGGTTCCCTCCGAACGGGGGCACGAACCAGCCTCTCTGGGAGTTCGTGGGCTGAGGGGGACAAACGACACACACAGTGAGATAAAGCTGGTCAACTAAAAAGTCTTGTTAAATTCAAAGATGCCTGCCTTACCTATAAAATCCCCACATGGCTTGGCTCCTCCCCCCCTCTGTACTTTCATAAAACAGAAAGCATCTGCTGACACATATACCAGGTCTGTAGTCAGAGAGGACTGTGTAGTTCTGCTGACAGATATACCAGGTCTGTAGTTAGAGGGACTGTATAGTTCTGCTGACAGATATACCAGGTCTGTAGTTAGAGGGACTGTGTAGTTCTGACAGATATACCAGGTCTGTAGTTAGAGGGACTGTGTAGTTCTGACAGATATACCAGGTCTGTAGTTAGAGGGACTGTAGTTCTGACAGATATACCAGGTCTGTAGTTAGAGGGACTGTGTAGTTCTGACAGATATACCAGGTCTGTAGTTAGAGGGGACTGTGTAGTTCTGACAGATATACCAGGTCTGTAGTTAGAGGGACTGTGTAGTTCTGACAGATATACCTGGTATACAGGTATATCTGTAGGTAAAGCAGGAGGTCTGCTTTTAGTCAGGCAGCCTTTTCCGTGAGAGCAGCCCACACCTGGAACAGTCTGCCAACACGGCTCAGGGAGTATCAAAGATACATTTAATTTAAATCGAACTTAAAATCATGGTTGAGAGATGGTCAAGTGTGCGACCATTTTAACTGAGTGGTTGTGATGTATTTTAATGTATTTATTTTAATGTATATATTTTTATCTACTTTTTCTCCCCATTTAAATTTTTTTCGTATTGTCCAATTCTACCCTCCCCTGTCTCGAACGTTGTTAGGCCATGCCTCCCACAAGCCGGCTGCAATGTGGACCAAGCCTTGCATCACGTGTCCCCTCCGGTACACAAGGCGGCAGCCGTCGCATCTTTTCACCTGCACAGCGCGATCTCTCAGCGGCGAGGGTCTGCGTGGGAGGGACACGCCGCCCCCGTCGCTTCCTGATTCTACTGCGCAGGCGCACCAACCAACCTGTAGGAGTCGCTGTCCACAACGTCCGATCCCCACCCACCAGCTTCCCGCCCCCTAATACTGCCAATTGTGTTAGTATGAACGACCAGCCAAGCTGGTAGCAACGCCGAGAGCTGGGCTCTAACCCAGCATCTCCTGCGTTGGTGGCGAGCGCCTTGCCCACTGCGCCACCTAGTCGTCCTGTATTTTAGTGTATTGTAACCTACTGATTCCTACTGTGTTTTAATTATTGTACTATGTCTTAATTATTGTAGTGCTCATGTCACCTGCCCCAGAGACTACAGTTGAAAATTAGCCAACCTGGCTAAACTGGCATATTTACAGTAAAATGTTCCTTATTATGCACCGTCTCTGTATTTTAAACCAATAAATACAAAATAAAACACGTTGGACACGAGCTCCCGTGGGTCATCAAGGGGAAGCAGGCTGTTCTCGCTCCACAGCGGTGGAACGAACTTCCCAGGACTTCAGGACAGATGAAACAAGCCCAATTTTCCACCGTTTACTAAAAAACACACTTCTTTAAATAAAATGTAAATATTATTTTTTTATATATTTTTCCTAGAAGATTTCTTGTCATTTCTTTACACACACCAATAATAATAATAATAATAATAATAATAATATATATTTGTATTTATGGATTTGTTTATTTATGGATTTGGAATTGGATTTGTTTATATATTTCCATTGTCTTTAGAGTGGGAGGGAGGGCATTTATGTTTTTATTTCAATGTCTATTTTCTTAATTAAAAAAATTGTTGCATCCAAAATTAGTTAGCAGGAAGGTACAACTGGCAGCTGATGATCAGTAACAATGTTCATCAAACAGTGTTGAACTTGAGTGCTACAGTCTTGAGTTCATAGTAGTATAGATATATTAGCATAGTAGGTAGTAGACTAGTATAGACATATTAGCATAGTAGGTAGTAGTATAGACATATTAGCATAGTATGTAGTATTTGAGACATATTAGCATATAAGGTAGTAGTATAGACATAGTAGGGAGTAGATATATTAGCATAGTAGGTAGTAGTTTATACATTAGCATAGTAGGTAGTAGTTTAGACATTAATATAGTAGGTAGTAGTTTAAACATTAACATAGTAGGTAGTAGTTTAGACATATTAACATAGTAGGTAGTAGTATAGACATATTAACATAGCAGGTAGTAATATAGACATATTAACATAGCAGGTAGTAATATAGACATGTTAGCATAGCAGGTAGTAGTTTAGACATATTAACATAGCAGGTAGTAGAATAGACATATTAGCATAGCAGGTAGTAGTTTAGACATATTAACATAGTAGGTAGTAGTTTAGACATATTAACATAGCAGGTAGTAGTTTAGACATATTAACATAGTAGGTAGTAGTTTAGACATTAACATAGTAGGTAGTAGTTTAGACATATTAACATAGTAGGTAGTAGTTTAGACATATTAACATAGCAGGTAGTAGTTTAGACATATTAACATAGTAGGTAGTAGTTTAGACATATTAGCACAGTAGGTAGTAGTATAGACATAGTAGCATAGCAGGTAGTAATATAGGCAAGGTATATATAAAGGTATATTCCTTAGTAGCAAAGTGTATAATAGTAAAAGACATTACGAAGGTTAGTATTTCTTATTTGACTTAAAACATAAATACGGTATATGGTGCGTTGTTATGACAATGTCCCAGTAGTGAAGCGTAAAGCCACGCTCAGGGAGTGTGGCATCACACAGCACGAGTCGACCGTAAATAAACCCCTCGACACAGATCCAACCCGTGTCACAGAGCTGCTCTGTGCTCTTGAGTTGTGCGTATTCTCATAATCCAGTCACATAAGCTGCCGTTACACACACACAATATTTCCACAATCCGATTGAAATGGTTCAGATTGGACATTTCAAATCAAGCGCTTACACGGACACTAAACGGAGCTGAGCCGTGTTCATCATATGTTCACGTGGACCAAAGCACGTCATCTGAACATCACTCGTTTGACGTGTCCAGAAAGATCCGGCCTACACTGCCTCCAGCCAGTGTTGTAGTACTCTGGTCCTGGACTGATTTTCAGACTCGACTTGGACATTGTTATTTATTTTTTTGTAATTTGAATTTATTCACACACGCACGCACACACGCACACGCACACACGCACACACGCACACGCACACACACACACACACACACACACACACACACACACACACACACACACACACACACACACACACACACACACACACACACACACACACACACACACACACACACACGATACAATAAATATCATCATCATCATCGGAATTGGGTTGTTGTGTGCCAGGTCTCCCAAGAAGCTATCTAAAGCTTTTGGAGGGAGCCTGATCACAAACAGAGGCAAACAAAACATATAACATGGATAGGCTTACATACCTACCTACGTACATACATACAGACAAATAATATTCCCAAGTATGGTTACTATTTAGAGATACGATTTGAGTAAATCCTGTTTCAGTGATTTTTTGAAGGTGGAGATGGATTTGGACAGTTTCAGACTCTCGTCGAGCTGGTTCCAGATCTGCGGGCTCCTGCACGCTATACATGCTAGGCTGGCACGTTTGCGCTTTCTCCTCTTGCCAAAGATAAGATGCCTATTCCTAGTGTTATGAATGTGCAGGGGATGGCAGACTGGGACAAGCTCAGACAGTCTGTGATTCATGTTATACACAACTTGATACATCATTGAAGCATTTTGGTGGACATTAAAATCAGCGAGCCTCAGGAGACCAAAGCGATGGAATAGAGGACGTGTGGGCGTTATTAAACCCAGACCATGACACAACTCGTAGTATTTTCTTTTGCAAGCTTTCAAGTTTCTTGAGATGGCATTACAGTAATTAATGAGGGGTTCAAACAAAGTTTTATAGAGAGTGAGAAGAGCAGGTAAAGGAAGAAAATAACGTATTTTAACGAATAAACCAACATATTTGGACAGTTTTTTTTATAGATATTTAATGTGGCATTTAAAATGAATAGGCCCTATTCATTTGACATAATATGTTGATGGCTAGTGCATTTGTTTGGCTATTGTGTCACAAAGTAAATAAACTCCCTTTTGAAACGGTGACCTGCTGTGTCATATATGTTTAATTAATTGTAGACCTTTTTTTTTATTTGTATGTCAGCTTTGTTTATTTGTTTATTTAATGGATCCCCATTAGTCTCTACACCCATGGGTGAAAGCTCTTTGACTGCCAGAGTGGAGTGGACTCAACCTTGATGACTTGGACTCGGACTCGGACTAGGGTAACGGGGACTCGACTCAGGCTCTTCTTTGGTGACTCAGTTTGTATATACGTACCATATAAATCACAACTATATATTTACTGCATATGTATATATCCATATCTGTCTAAATAAACCTGCATTTATTCTTCTATATACCTACTTATACACCTTCATATAACCCATATAACTCTGTACGACGCTAAGCTAGTTTTGGTTACCGATGTTTCCTTTTTTTAAACTGCTGCTTAAAATTCTGAAACCCCGCTTCGTCAGAGAGAGAGACATATATATTAGAAGGCTTTGTTCACGGAGACCACAGCTGCATGAACTACAGATGAAGGGAGAGATCTATTAACAGTCCACTCATTTTCCTAGAGCTGCAGCAAAGACTGGAGACTCGTTTTTATTCCGATATCTATTATTCTGATTATTAGTGAAATATCAGGGTCCACGATCATGGCTTTTGTTAGCAAGAGAGATAGAATTAAAACAATTTTAATTAAAATAAACCATATATAAAATGAAGGCTGGCTGAACTTTTACCTCAGGTCGTCTTATTTGATTTGAAATGAAACTTTGATCAGCACAGAGGAGAAAAGTAATGAGAAAAGTATTATATTGATATAATCATTTGGAGCATTAACAAGGCTGATTACTATGACCACACACATTTGGGGTTAACTTGTGGAACAACGCTGATGTCAATTTAAGATCGAGTCATTCACTTTTGGTTTTCAAGAAAATCGTTTGTTAGAGCTATTGAGGGTTAAAAATGTGGATAATCTTTGTTTTGTTTTGTTTTGGAGCAAGGCTTAATGATAAGAATATAGGACAAGGCAAGGCATATATAAGCATTATGCTCCAAGCCTGTACCTTTTCAATCACTGACCGAATCAAAGACCGTCGACAGTTTGGAATGATTGTGCATAATATTGTATCGTGTGTGATGACTGAATGGAAAACTACTACTACCACTATAACACCATTATCTGAAATGAAAAAAAAAATGCTTTGATGAACATTGTTACTCAGCTGATAAGAGTTGTGCCCTTCCTGATGACTTGTCGTACAGAACTTGTAAGTCTCTTTGGATAAAAGCATCAGCTAAATGACTAAATGTATATGTAACACATAACAGACAGGCCAGACGACGTCTTTTGTACCATGTCAGAGGAAAAAAAGAAAAGAAAAAATAGGACAGAAGCAATACTTAATTTACCAACGCTTACTCTGTTACACGTGTAATAAGTCTTGGCAGCGAGGAGTGGTGCATCGTTACAAGTAAGTCCCCCGTCGCCGCACAAAGCTCTGTCTGTACTCCTAACTATAAGGCCCCTCTGTGTTCTCGCCACCCCCCCCCCCCCCCCCCCCCCTATAATCAGGCCGTTATTTGATGCACATATCCCCGCCAGCGGCCCGGCCTCGCCCCCCTCTTCCTCCGCGCCCAGGCCCAGGCTGAAGGTACGTTAAGGTAAAGTAATCTCAAAGAATGACTGCGTCTGGGTTTCGGGTGGTATCTGCTCCTTATGGGCTTTGCTACGAGGTGAGCATTACACACGGCGTTTAGACCAGGATTACAGGGGCTTTGTGTCGGGGGGGGACGGGGGGGGGGACGGAACCTTGTTCTGTGACTCGCAAGAGGTTCTGCACCAGGGTTCCCACAGACATTGCAAAATGAAATTCAAGGACTTTTAAGTACTTTTCCAAGCACTATTTTTAATGCTCGAAGGATATAATTCACTTTTAAATGCTGTTTTCTTTTAAGCATCTTCTTGGCCTGCTTGCCAGCTAGAGCGTCACACGCGAAAAAATGAGGAAAAGCAGTTGGCGAGACAGCGATTCGTCAAATTTGATAAAAAATAATTGATTTCTTGATTCAGAACAATTTGATCATGGATGAACAAAACATTCAATGCGAATGGTTGATTTTAATTTCAAGGACTTTTTAAGCACCTTGTAAAGAAAATGGGCTGTTTTCAAGGAATTCCAGGCCTCGACTTTTTTGGGGTCAAAAATCAAGCACTTTAAGCACTTCAAGGACCTTGTGCGAACCCTGTGGACCACTACTGTAAGACCACTACTGGTAGACGGGTCCCGTCGGTCCGGACAGGTTCAGCACAGCGGTGGTTAAGAGAGGGAACTGAATGGTTAAGGTGCACAGCGCCGATTTTTGGTCGTGAGATCTGAAAAACCCAAACCCGCCTCATCTCACTACCCATACTGTACACATCATATCTGTGCAATAATCAGCTCTCTATATCTCACATTGATGTGTTCTATTCATGTCGATATGTTATATTGACATTTTTATATCATATTGATATCTTTTGCACTTTTTATATCCGTTCTATACGGACCTGCACTTTTAATTACTTTTAGAAATGACATGCTATGTGTAGTATGGAGTGAATTAGGGATGCTCGATATTGGCTTTTTTACCGATACCGATATTCCGATATTGTCCAACTCTTAATTTCCGATACCGATATATGCAGGGTTTCCCACCCCAAAAAACGGAATAATTTCAGGTAACTAATCATTTCACTGGATATAAATATATAACAAATATTGTTATTGTTTTTTTCTTTTTTTAAACGGATACCGATATTTTCCGATATCACATTTTACTGCCGATATCGGCCGATAATATCGGTCGGCCGATAATAGTCGTAGTCGTTTATTTTAGTAGTAGTGTAGTATGGAGTGAATGATATGTGTAGTATGTAGTGAATGATATGAGTAGTATGTAGTGAATGATGTGAGTAGTATGGAGTGAATGATATGTGTAGTATGGAGTGAATGATATGTGTAGTATGGAGTGAATGATATGTGTAGTATGGAGTGAATGATGTGTGTAGTATGGAGTGAATGATATGTGTAGTATGGAGTGAATGATATGTGTAGTATGGAGTGAATGATATGTGTAGTATGGAGTGAATGATATGTGTAGTATGGAGTGAATGATGTGTGTAGTATGGAGTGAATGATATGTGTAGTATGGAGTGAATGATATGTGTAGTATGGAGTGAATGATATGTGTAGTATGGAGTGAATGATATGTGTAGTATGGAGTGAATGATGTGTGTAGTATGGAGTGAATGATGTGTGTAGTATGGAGTGAATGATATGTGTAGTATGGAGTGAATGATGTGTGTAGTATGGAGTGAATGATGTGTGTAGTATGGAGTGAATGATATGTGTAGTATGGAGTGAATGATATGTGTAGTATGGAGTGAATGATGTGTGTAGTATGGAGTGAATGATGTGTGTAGTATGGAGTGAATGATATGTGTAGTATGGAGTGAATGATGTGTGTAGTATGGAGTGAATGATGTGTGTAGTATGGAGTGAATGATGTGTGTAGTATGGAGTGAATGATATGTGTAGTATGGAGTGAATGATGTGTGTAGTATGGAGTGAATGATGTGTGTAGTATGGAGTGAATGATATGTGTAGTATGGAGTGAATGATGTGTGTAGTATGTAGTGAATGATATGTCTAGTATGGAGTGAATGAATGATATGTCTAGTATGGAGTGAATGAATGATATGTCTAGTATGGAGTGAATGAATGATATGTCTAGTATGGAGTGAATGAATGATATGTCTAGTATGGAGTGAATGAATGATATGTCTAGTATGGAGTGAATGAATGATATGTCTAGTATGGAGTGAATGAATGATATGTGTAGTATGGAGTGAATGATGTGTGTAGTATGGAGTGAATGATATGTCTAGTATGGAGTGAATGATATGTGTAGTATGGAGAGAATGATATGTCTAGTATGGAGTGAATGATGAATATGTATCGTAGTTGTCCTGTTTATTTTGTTTTTAACTGCACTGATCAGGAGTGGCACAATCACCCGCGCCAGAAAAATTGCAAAGGACCCCTCACACCCAGCACACCCCCTGTTTCAGCCCCTGCCCTCAAGTAGGAGCTTCAAGTCCATCCTCTCAAAAACCACCCGCTTCAAGGACAGCTTCTTCCCAAACGCCATTCGGACCCTGAACTCCCTTGGCTAGCCCCCCCTCTCCCCCTCCCCCCCTTTACACTAACCAAGCTCCTGACCTGATGGACTAGACTCTTCCGTGTGTTTATGTTGTGCTGTGCTGTATTTATGTATTTATTGTGTCATGTTGTGCTGTATTATGTATCCATTGCTGGGAAGGGGGGGGGGGGGGGGGGGGTAAATGTATCTATGTTCCAGTTTTATCTACTGGAGAGCTTATTACACTCTGTACCGATCACAAATACCACCCACCTGGTTGTGTGGCAATAAAGGAATCTTGTATCTTGTATCCTAATTTCATTGTATTGTGTAGAATGACAATAAAGCCTTCTATTCTATTCTCAATGGAATAGAATAGAAAGCGGCAGGGGGCCTGTGATTTGGTTTTTACAGACATTCAAAATACGTTTCCTCCAGACTTACGTTCGGTTCACGGCGCCTGAAAATCACTTTGTTTGGATTCACGATGAGATAGAATAATGACGTGTACTATAGTAGTAACTATATTTTTCCTTTATATAAAAGGTTACGGTTTCTTTGAAGCGCCATAGCTCAGAAATGAGTTGTGTGTTATGAGCATGATTCATAAGACATAGATTGAAAAGTATCTGCCTGATTTGTACAAGTGATGGCTTATTTTGAAGGTATGAACCAGTACTTTCATATTATGTAAAAATAAAAAAAATTGAAAATACCCCTAAAGGGCCCAGAAGAGGGGGGGTGGGGGGTCAGAAACACAAAAAAAAGCCCC